>NC_057795.1:211717663-212017663 GCF_018294505.1 Triticum aestivum | reverse complement strand
TGTGCAAAAATTGCTCTTTGGCCTCCTTATGGCCTCGAGGAAGCTGCGTCATTACTTCCAAGCACACAAGATCATCGTAGTCACCCGCCTCCCGTTGCAACGGATACTTCACAACCCAGATGCAACGGGGAGGATCTTGGAATGGGCCCTGGAGCTGTCGAGTTTCGGTTTAATGTTCGGAAGTACCTCGACGACTCAGAGCAGAGTCTTGGCAGAGTTGGTTGCAGAATGGACCTCGACGCCCAACGAAGAGGTACATGAGACCACTCTCCCCGGCAAGGAAACGAGCCACAACTGGATCTTGTACTTTGATGGGGCTTTTTCACTGCAAGGCGCCGGTGCTGGTGTGCTACTTGTCGCACCCACCGGAGAGCACCTCAAGTATGTCATCCAAATGCACTTTCCCCAGGAGATGTCAACTAACAACACTGCCGAGTACGAGGGTTTGCTTGCCGGTCTCAAGATCACAGCGGACATCAGAGTCAAAAAGCTCATCGTCAGGGGCGACTCGCGGCTCGTCGTCAGGCAGATCAACAAAGATTACCAAAGCCCGGTGATGGAAGCTTATGTGGATGAAGTCAGGAAACTAGAGGAGTGCTTTGATGGTATACAAGCAAAGCACGTCCCTAGGACGGAAAATGACATCACCGACTACTTGTCAAAGCGCGCTGCCCTCAAGCTACCTGTGGAACCAGGTACTTTTGTGCTTCGGTTAACTCAATCATCCATCGAACCATCAACCGGGCAGAGCAAGCAGAGGAAGCTAGGCCCTGGCAAGTACTTCCCCACCAAGCTCCCCGAAGCAGCTGGCGAAGATGTCGATCCTGCCGTGGGGCGACCGACTCTGGTAGGGCATCAGGCCATGGCCGTAGAGATGGCCTCCCCCGTGGCAGAAGAGATGCCTTTGGTCCTTGTCGTCGGGCCACGGGCTCCGGCATGGGCACAACACACCATCCGATTCCTCCAAAAAGGAGAGCTTCCTGGGGAGCAGGAAGAAGCAAAGAGAGTAGCCCGCCGGTCTGCTCTGTACCAATTCATTGGCAACGTCTTGTACAGAAAAAGACCGAATGGGGTGAAATTGAAGTGCATCTCCCGGGAGGAAGGACTAGAGCTGTTGGCAGAGATAAATGGAGGCACATGTGGCTCCCACATAGGGTCGAGGGCCCTTGCCGGCAAGGCTTTCCGGCAAGGTTTCGACTGGCCCGCCGCCCTCCAGGATGTGACGGCACTAGTAACCAAGTGTGAAGTGTGCCAGTTCCATTCAAAGAAGCTTCATCAACCAGCTCAAGCCCTTCAAACCATCCCTCTCTCCTGGGCCTTCTCGGTCTGGGGGCTCAACATATTGGGCCCTTTCCCTCGTGCCGTCGGGGGCTTTGATTACATGTACGTTGCAATCGACAAGTTCACAAAGTGGCCAGAGGTGGAAGCAGTGATGAAGGTGACAGCGCAGTGAGCCATCAAATTCTTCAAGGGACTAGTTTGCCATTTTGGGGTACCCAACAGGTCATCACCGGCAACAGCACACAGTTCACAAGCCATGCCTTCATGCAATACATTGAGGATCTTGGCAGCAAGGTCTGTTTTGTTTCCGTGGCACACCCACGGAGCAACGACCAAGCGGAGAGAGCAAATGCTGAAGTTCTGCAAGGCTTAAGAACAAAGACTTTTGACAGGCTGCGCAAGAATGGAAGGCGCTGGATTGATGAGTTGCCAGCGGTTGTTTGGTCGATCAGAATGACGCCAAATCGAGCCACCGTCCAGACACCCTTTCCCCTGATCTACGGGGCAGAAGCAGTTCTCCCCACAGAACTCACATACGGGTCACCTCGAGTGCTCGCTTATGATGAGCTTGAGAAAGAGCGATTGCGGCAAGATGACGCAACACTCCTTGAGGAAGATCGTTTCCTATCAAGATTGTGTTAGCCCATGTCGTTAGCTTTCGAACAAACTTGGTTTCGTTGAATTCGGAGTCCGTTTGCAAAAGTTGTTGCTGTTTTGGTAAAGGTTGCAGCGGTACTACCGCGACTAGAGCGGATGTAAACTTATACTACCGCTCCAGAGCGGTACTACCGCTCCAGAGCTGTACTACCGCGGCTCCTGAGCGGTAGTACCGCTCCAGACCAAAATCTCGTGTTTTGCTCAACGGAGGTAGGCACGGAAGTATTTTTTAGTACCGCTCGCAAGTAGTAGTACCGCTCGCAATTAGTAGTACCGCTACCATTTGCGGTAGTACCGTGAGGTCGAGCGGTAGTACTGTGAGGACGAGCGGTAGTACCGCTCTGGAGGTTCTACTGGCCTTTTGCCTCCTCGTTGTTGTTTTTCAAAGGGGTACTGCCGCCCTAGCGGTAGTACCGCTCCTTGGAGCGGTAGTACCGCTCTGTGCGGGTTGTGAGCATAACGGTTGGATTTTTCCCCACCTATAAAAGGGAGTCTTCTTCCCCATTGTACCTTATCCTTTGAGCTCGTGTTCTTCCCCCATTGTTGACCTTCTTCGAGCTTGCTAACTCTCAATCCCTCCATGAATTCTTGCTAGTTTTTGAGGGAAAAGAGAGAGGATATCTAGATCCACATTTCCACCAATCACTTTCTCCTCTATGTGAGGGGAACCTCTTGGATCTAGATCTTGGAGTTCTTGGTGTTCTCCTTCTTGTTCTTCCTCTCATCTTCCTCCCTAGCATTAGTTGCTTCGATGGGATTTGAGAGAGAAGGACTTGGGCACTTCGTGTGCCCTTGCCATTGCATTTGTTTCATCAGTTTGAGTTCTCCACGTGATACATGGAAGTTACAAGTTGAGAAGCTTATTACTCTTGGGTGCTTGGTTGAGCTTGTTACTCTTGAGTGTTTGGGCACCCTAGAGCTTGTTCCTCTTAGGTGCCTTGGCGCCCTAGACGGTTGGTGTTGTTTGGAGCTCAATCATTGTGGTGTAAAGCTCTAGGCAAGCATCAGGGTCTCTAATTAGGTTGTGGAGATTGCCCCGAGCAATTTGACGGGTACCGATGACCGACCCCAAGGGTTTCCAAAGTGTACGGGTTCGGTGACTGCCCCCAAGGGTTGCCATTTGTACAGGTTCGTTGACCGCCCTCAAGGGTCCCTTAGTGGAATCACGACATCTTGCATTGTGTGAGGGTGTGAGGAGATTACGGTGGCCCTAGTGGTTTCTTGGGGAGCATTGTGCCTCCACACCGCTCCAAACGGAGATTGCCATCTGCAAGGGTGTGAACTTCGGGATACATCATCGTCTCCCCATGCCTCGATTATCTCTTACCTGAGCCCTTTACTTATGCACTTTGCTTTGTGATAGCCATACTGTTCTTTGTCATATATCTTGCTATCACATAGTTACTTATCTTTGCTTAGCATAAGTTGTTGGTGCACCTAGGTGAGCCAAGTTGTTGTAGGTTTTGTGCTTGACAAATTAGCCACTAGGTTTATTCCGCATTTGTTCAAGCCTAAACCGTAATTATTTTAAAGCGCCTAGGCGACATCCATGATATTTCATAATAGATCTGATTATAAATGCAAAGGAAAATAGATCGCAATGGAAAATATGATGAAAAGAGACACGAGGGGCCGTAGGTTTCACTAGTGGCTTCTCTCGAGAAAAATAGCAAACGGTGGGATAACAATTATTGTTGGGCAATTGATAGAACTTCAAATAATCATGATGATATCCAGGCAATGATCATTATATAGGCATCACGTCCAAGATTAGTAGACCATCTCCTACCTGCATCTACTACTATTACTCCACATATCGACCGCTATCCAGCATGAATCTAGTGTATTAAGTTCATGGAGAAACGGAGTAATGCAATAAGAACAATGACATGATTTAGACAAGATCTATTTATGTATTTATGTAGATATAGACCCCATCTTTTTATCCTTAGTAGCAACGATACATACGTGTCGGTTCCCCTTCTGTCACTCGGATCCACTACAAAGCACCTCTTCCCGTTGCAAGATAAATAGATCAAGTTGTCCAAACAAAAGCCAAATATCGGAGAAGAAATATGAGGCAATAAGCAATCGTGCATATAAGAGATCAAAGAAGACTCAAATAACTATCATGTATAAAAACATACATCTGATCATAAACTCAAAGTTCATCGGATCCCAACAAACACACCGAAAAAGGCTTACATCATATGGATATCCAAGAGACCATTGTGGTAATCAAGAGACAGAGAGAGAGAGGAAGCCATCTAGCTACTAACTACGGACCCGTAGGTGTACAAAGAACTACTCATGCATCATCGGAGAGGCACCAATAGAAGTGGTGAACCCATCCGTGATGGTGTCTAGATTGGATCTAGTGGTTCTAGACTCTGCGGCGGCTGGAATTGATTTTCTTCGACTCCCCTAGGGTTTCTGGAATATTGGGGTATTTATAGAGCAAAGAGGCGGTTCAAGGGGCACCTGAGGTGGGCAAAACCCACCAGGGCACGCCTGGGCTTCCTAGCACACCCTGGTGGGTGCTTCCCTCCTCGAGGCACCCCCACGTGAAGCCTTGGCCTACTGGATGTCTTCTAGCCCAAAAAAATCCTAAAAAAAATTTATTGCGTTTGGACTCTGTTTGGTATAGATTTCATGTGATGTAAAAACCTTGCAGAAAATAGCAACTGGCAGTCGGCACTATGTCAATAGGTTAGTACCAAAAAATGATATAAAATGACTATAAAACAATTGTAAAACATCCAAGAAAGATAATATTGTCGGATTTCGGGTTCCGGCAGACCCTTGAGGTTCGAACTCTGGGGTGCGCACGAAGATCTTTCCCCTACCAGCTCACGTTACGAAGGCTCGCAAGGAATCTAAGCTAGAAAGAAGAACACACAAGGTACACGAGGTTTATACTGGTTCACGCCACCATTGGGGTGTAATACCCTACTCCAGTGTGTGGTGTGGTGGATTGCCTCAGGGGCTGATGATGAATAGTACAAAGGGAGAACAGCCTCGCGAGGGGCTGTTCTTGAGCTGGTGTGATGAACTGCTTGGGTGAGTTCAATCACTTCTCTCTCTCTCTCTCTCCGATTGATCCGTCCCCCTTTGCCCCGTGGTGGCTAGCTCTATTTATAGAGGGAGGCCCTGGGCCTCTTCCCAAATAATGAGCGGGAAGGGCGCCAACAATTGGCCATTTTGAAGGGGAACATCTAGTACACTTATCCTGACTAAAGTTGGTCTTCGGGTGCTAAAGGCTCTGACGATGATGCTGTCCTGGGCTCCAGATGACCTCCATCCTGCCATTCTACTGGTCTTGGTCTTGTTGCACTGAAACGGTAACCTTTGCCTGATGGCTTGGCCTGTGCTTACACCTTTGCACCGAAGGGGAAACAAGGACACTACGCAGGCCGGCGCCCGCCTGGCGCCCGCCTGGCTTCGGTCGTCATGGCTTGCGTCACGGGCTACTCGCGAAGTGCCCTTGCCTTGATCTCTCTGCGTCCTCATGAGCCTACCTGATGAGGACGCCCCTGAGGAAGCTTCCTGTCATCCGCCCCACGAGGCTTGGCCCCTCGCGAGGGTCTTGAGCTTGAGATGATGAAGCTGGGCTGCATTGGGACCCCACTTGAGCCACACCATAGGCCGCAGTAGCCCCCGAGCCCAAGGCGCGCCCGGACTTGGCTTAGCAAAGAAGCGAAGGGGCAAGTTCGAAGCACCGCGGGCCCCAATAGCCTGCGGCCTTGGGCGCCGCATGGTGGTTGATTGGACTTGGGCGTCTCCGCTTCCCTGTGATGCCTCGGCAACTGCACATCTGATAAAAGGGGTGTCCAGGCCAGACTTACCTGCTTCGTTCTCGTTCTAGATCCCCTTTCTCGCTCTTCCCCTTCTTGCTTCCGAAATCCTCCAGATCTGTGTCGATCCATTCCCTCCGGCAAGCCATGGCGCCTCTTAAGAACACGACCGAGGCCTGGTACTCGCCGGCTTTCGATTCCCCGAATGTGTCAGAGAAAAATCTCACCCTCACGCGCCTGATGACGGTGGCGTAGCGCAATGAGGGAGCGACTGTGCTCAAGGCCGGCTCCGACCAGCCTGAAGGCAAGGGGAGCACCTTCTACCCGCTCTTTGTGAGCGCCATCATCGCCGGTCTGGTGCCTCCTTTTTCCGAGTTCTTCTTTGCTGTTCTTCGCCAATACAACTTGCAAGCTCTGCACCTCCACCTCAATTCAGTTCTTCTCCTGGCGATTTTCTCCTACTATTGTGAGGCTCACGCTGGAGTGAGGCCCTCAGTGGCCTTGTTGCATCATTACTTTTACCTCCGGGTTTCTCGTGCCCACATCATCGCATGTGCAAGCTTTATTGCATACTCCAACTCCAATGCCATCTCGAAGCCTGGGAAGAGGATCGAAGGCTTCCGGAGCAAGTGGGTTATGGTGGATGTCGGGCGCAACCACCCCTGACTGGTGCTGCCTACGGGGCAACCCAAGGCCGTTGATGTGTGGTCTCGCGCGGAGCTTGTCGACCTTCGTGCGAGGGCGGTGCTGAAGAGGATGAACGTGGACCTGAGGCCCGACAACTTGGGGGTGGCGAAGGTGACCGGGGCTACGCTCCTGAGGGAGTTTCTGGAGCACCGGGTGGCTCCACTCCGGGAGCACTCGCTCCGATTATGGAGGCTTGGGGAAGCTGATGCCGCCCTTCGCCTGAGCTCTAAGGCCTTAGCCGATGAAGATCTGGTCGCGGCTCTCCATTCCTTGGTCGGGGGAGAGGTGGCGAGCTCAATGGGCGGTCCCATCCCCCTGTTCCTTCGCGGTGACTGGGAGTAGGTGGTGAACGCCATGCCCACCTTCAACGATGAGGGGCTGGTGCCCGCAGAAGCTCCCGGGGATCTGGCGGCGTTGGCGACGGTGAACGTGTCCTCCGACGACTCCAGCGGGAGTGAGGAGGAAGAAGAAGAGGAGGAAGAAGAGTCTGAGTCTGAGGCGACTGGCGAGGAGTCGGAGGAGTCCTTCCCTCGGTGTAGGTCACGCACCCTCTGCTCCATGCCGGACGACGACGAGGCCGGCGCCAGGCGAGGAGGGGAGGATTCTCCCTTGGTCCCGAGGAATGACAGGCCAGGGCTGGTTCTCCCAGGGTCTGCTCTAGTCCCGGGGCGGTCTGAGTCCAGATCTGGCCCTCCCGACGCGCCTTCTGCTTCCGGGCCTCCCAAAGCTGATCCCAGCTGTAGGCTCTCGGGCTTCCAGTTTGGTTGGAGGCTGCTTGAGTCCACGAACGACGACTAGTAAGTGCTCGATCCATGCTCTGATTTGTTACCACCGCCGAGGCTTGACGTCTGCATTCTTTTGGCCAGGCCGGCACCTGCAGCAAAAAGTTTGAAAGGGGCTTATGCGGCCATGCTTGGGGCGAGCTCGTCTGCCGGGGCAGCACCTTCATCTACGGGGAAAGGAGGCATCGAGGCTCGCACCTCTCTTGCCCAATCGTCTTCGCGAGCCCAGCAGGGACACTTTGGCGAGGAGTCAGCCCCCGTGGCCCGGCTAACTTTGGAGGTGCCTGCGCTTGATGCTGCCGCTGAGGTGTCCAAGGCCCAGGGGCTCCTTCCTCCCAAGCCGTGATCACACTGACATCCTCTCCGCCCGTTCCACCGGCTCCCATTTCTTCTGATCCCTCCGCCATCCTGGACCAGGCTGCCAACGAACTGAGCCGGCTGCGGGAGGATCTTCGGAGTGCGGACCCCCTGGTGGTCGGGAGCCTGGAGCTAGCTTCTGGCTGGGCCCGTTCTGCCGCCTCCGTCCGAGCAGCGCCGAGCCAGGCCGTGTCGGCCTCTAATGGGGAGAAGCAGGCCGCCTGCCAGGCCAAGGCCACTCGCGACGCTGCCCTGGGCGACGCTGCGGATGCCCAAGGCTGCTGCAAGGCACTGGAGGACGAGCTTCAAGGCCCGCGCGACGAGCTCGCGAAGGAGGTCCGCATCCGCTAGGAGAAGGAGGAGGAGATGAAGGCTCAGGAAGCTACCGTCAATGACCGGGACACCGAGCTTGGCGACCTTCGCGGCCGGTTGGAGACGCTGGAGAAGGCGCTGAAGGTGGAAAGGGCCGAGCTAGACGTCAAGGCAAAGGTGCTAGCCGAGGATCGAGTGGCCTTCGCCAAGCTGGAGGAGAAAGCTTAGAGAAGCCGTTGGCTGGTGCAGAGGACGGCCCTGCCGAGCTGCTTCCCTTCCTGGTCCGTGCACTTGAAGAAGTCGCATACGTCCTTGGTCCTACGGACGAGGCCGAGGCGCGTGCCCTGTCTTCTGCAACATTGAGGAGTGTCCTCAGCCATGTCTACCTTCGCGACCCCAACGACGACCTCGACAGCCTGCTGGAACCTGTGAGTGGAGACCTTGCTGCTGCTGCTGCTGAGGCCGTGAAAGGCCAAGCCGAGGCTTTGCTGGGGAGGTTCCGCGCCTTCAGCACCTTGCCCAGGTGTGATGCCGCCAGCTTCGCGGCCTCAGGAGGCGGAGCTGCCCAGGGTGACTCCACCACAGGCGGCGGCGCCACTGGAAAGTGATCCCTTTGCGGCTTCTGTTCTGTTTTAATTCCTGCAACATGCACCATGCCTCGTGGAGGTATTTAAACTTGTGCTTGGCATTGTGAAACAATCTATGGCTTGTAACATTTGCTTTTGAATTCCCTGGAATTTGCATTTTTTCCTCCTATTTGCTTGTGTTCTATGTCTGCAGGGTCCGGCCCCGCGCATACCTCAGCCGCTGTTAGCCCCGACCGGAAACCAGGATGGGACTAAGGAGTGAGGGGCTACGTGGCAAGTTAGGATCCTGAGTCGTGATGCTCAGGAGTCCCCCTTGACACGTGAACAGCAAGTAGGGAAGGGAGGCATAGGAGTGGATTTGTTGTTCTACATCGGCAGGGCCCGGCCCCGCGCATACCTCAGCCGCCGTTAGCCCCGACCGGAAACCAGGACGGGACTAAGGAGTGAGGGGCAACATGACCAGTTAGGCTCTTGAGTCGCGATTCTCAGGAGTGCACCTTGATGTTCAAACGAGTTTTCATACCTTGGCTCCGCTCGGGGAGGGGCGCGCGATGACCAGGTCCGAGGGACCTGGCTGGGTGGCGTGCGCTCGGGCGTGGCCCGTGCATAGCCCCCGTGTCCAGCCCCCTCGCGCGGCACTCCCTAGGGGAGGCGTTGCAACGGTGCCGGACACTAAGCTCTGGGCTCCCTGAGGTTGGTACGGTTGTGGGCCGCCCTCAGTTGTTTATCACCAGCGCGGAGCATAGTGCTTCTGCATGTGTACGGGCATAGCCGCTCCTCGGCAGTGTCGGCAGCCAGCGCAGAGCATGGTGCTTCCACTGGTGCGTGGGAGGGGGGCTCCCCTCCGGGAGGAGCCCCCGGGGCGTGTACAGCCCCGCCCTGACATGTGGCCGGCACGGTAGGGCTAGGAGAGGTGTATCTGGGCACCTGTGAGCCAGCGCGGGACTCACGAGGCCCTACCTCGAGGCGGGTTGCACCTGGCTCTGGGCCTTTATCAATGGTATGTTCCTGCAAGGTGGTTATAATGCAAATGCTCTACGTCCTCAGGTCCCGGCCCTCGAGCAAGCTCAGTCGCCGCTGGTGTGACAGGTCGTGATGCCGTGGCTCAAGGCCAGGGGGTGAGGGCTGGAGAGCCAGTAAGAGCCCATGAGTCGCGATGCTTAGTTACCCCCCTTTTAACGTGCAAGCACTTTGCATGAGAGTGGAGAGGTCCGCGATAAGCAGCAAATGATAACCATGGGAATCAGGTTAAGTGCGGAGGAGCAAATCCATTTTAGATAGATGCAGAAAAAGCAAACACCACTGGGTCAAGCCCGAGCAGCGTGGGAATAATGCAGCCCGAGGGGCGCCCCCAACAAGGTAGGTAAAGAGCATAAGCAAAACGGATACATGCCGCATGGATGCACCCACGCGACCTGGGAATGATGCAGCCCTGTGGGCGCTCCCAGCTGAAAACGGAACTTTGAAAGATGTCTCGTGATACCGTTGGAGATGAAGTGATGCTGAAGTAGCGGACGACGCGTGGTGAGGAAGTCGACCCTCACGAGCTCCAGGGACCAGGAGCCTCGGGAGGCTCCAGGGGCTCGGGTGGATCTTCGAGGACCATCTCCATCTCCGCCAAGACCTCACAATGCCTGACCTCCTGGGCCTCCAGAATGCTCCTCATCGGGCGCTAATGAGCAGCGGTCGTGTTCGGCAGGCCGAAAGGCATGCGAACGTAGCTGTGAGGTGGACCCTCGCAACGCCCCACGCGGGAAGTCCAGAGGTGCTCCTGAGACGCGTCTCAGTAGAGCCCGGGTACGTTGATGCACACGCGGAGCCCACCATCCTTGCCTGGATGTGGGGCTACGGCGGGCAAGCGGCGGCTGCCGCGCATGACTCTTGACTCCTGTAGCTCCTGAATGTTTCTCGCAATGAACTCCTAAGGATTTGGCCCTCCTTGCCTCATACCTTCCCAAGGGAAATGTGCTTTGAAGCACTCCTCCAAGTGGTACCCGAGCGCCTCCCTCGTGATCTTGGCAAAGTCGATGGCCTTCCAAGAAAGAGCCCCCGAGCCCTGCCCAAGGAGGGTGCCGGGCGCGCCTTCCTATGCGACAGAGCGTGGCACCCCCTGAACAGGCGCGGATCCTGACGCAACGCCTCTGGTGGAACCCGCCTCCTGATGGCTTGGGCGAGGCGAAGCCTTCTTCTTCTTGGGGACCGCCTCGAGAAGTCTTCCGCTCCTGTGATCTGGGTTTTTGATTGCCGCGGCTTGGAAGGCGCGCTCCAGAGAACACACTGCATCCCTTTCCTCACAAGGTATTGTGATGACTCCACCGCTTCCTGGCATCTTGAGGACATTGTAGCCATGGTGAGTCACTGCCATGAACTTGGCCAGGGCTGGGTACCCGAGGATGGCGTTGTACGGCAGGCGAATGCGGGCGACGTCAAAGTCGATGAGCTCGGTGCGGTAGTTGTTGCGCTGCCCAAAGGTGACTAGAAGGTGAACCTACCCTATCGGAACAGTGGAACCATCAGTGACTCCTGAGAAAGGCTTGGTCGGCTGAAGCTGATCATATGGTACTTGGAGATTGTTGAATGTCTCGACGGACAGGACGTTGAGTCCTGCTCCGCCATCGATGAGGGTCCTGGTGACTTGCACATTGCTGATGACTGGGGAGCAAAGCATCGGGAGGACTCCGGCCGTTGCTGCGCACTTGAGCTGATCCACTGAGCTGAACATGATAGCGCACACAGACCACCTGAGAGGGCGCGTGGCTTCAAGCTTGGGGAGGACTGCATTCACCTCGCGGGCAAACTGCTTGAACATGCACTGTGAGGCTGGGGCCTAGGCGCCACCCAGGATGCAAGCGATCGCGCGCGGCTCCTCGAAGCCCCCAGCCCCCTCGTCCTGATGCTGGTCTTCATTCCTCCATGGCGGTGGTAGCAGAGGAGGGAGGCCTGCATTGCCATGCGGGCGATCCTCACGAGGCTGATCCCTCCAACCTCCCTCGCGAGGCTGGTCCTGCCAACGGTCCTCGCGAGGTCGGTCACGCCACCCTTGGCGAGGGCCATGGTCTTCCCATTGTCCTCCACCTCTTCCTCCTCCTCGGCCATAGCCCCGGTCGTTGCGCTCGGGGCGCCGGCCGATACGCCCATCTCGCACGGCCCTGAGCTGTTGGCATTTGTTGGTGTTGTAGGTGTGGAGGTCGTGGTACACGCAGTATCAGCTACCCTTGGATGACTTAGGTTGATCCCTGCCTAACTTGGTGTCCGACTCCGCTGAGAGCACAACAGCTCCCTTACGCTTCACGTCCTTGAACTTGGGCTTCTTCTATTCTGGATCAGCAGCCGGCAACTCGAGGAGGGATGGACTCCCTTCCTCAGCCCTGGCGCACTTGGTCACCCTGGGGATCTTGAGGCGAGCGTTGTTGAAGTGCTGGATGTACTTCTGCAGGGTCTCTCCTGGCTGTTGCTTGATGCGGTGCAGGTCACTCATGGCCGGAGGCCGGTCGCGAGTGCCTTGGAAGTTGGCGATGAAGCGAGTGCACATCTCGTCGTAGGAGCAGATCGTGCCAAGAGCCAGGTTCAGTAGCCAGGTGCGGGCACCGTCCTTGAGCGCCATGGGGAACCAATTCGCCATGACCTTTTCGTCCTCGTTGGCGGCTTTGATGCCCAGCTTGTAGCGAGGGGGCAAGTCAGGCTTGAACTTGCCTGGCAGGCGACACTGCACAGCTCAGGGGTGAAAGCGCGGTAGCCTGTGGTGGTCATCAGAGCTCTCTGCTGATGCTGGGCTTGCTGCTGGAAATTTGCACGCACCGCCGCTTGGAGCAGCGCGGGGTCTTGTAGTGGTGGTGCAGGGATGCGGTCATGGCGCACCGGTGCTAGGAGCATGCGGACACCATCTTGGGGGCGAGAGATTTCTTGGCACCTCCTTTCTTGTCGCGCGGGCGCCGAACGTGGATGGTCTCGTCCTGGGGCCACGCGCCTTGGAGCCAGGGCACTGTCTTGGGGAGGAGGTGGCGGAGGCACCTCTTGATCCTCGCCTCCTGCGTAGGATGGTGGGCGAGGCAGCGAGAGAGACGGCGCAGGGGAGCCCCCTGCGGCGCTGACGAGCTCGGTGAAGCGGGCGAGCCAGTCCTCATAGAGGTCGTCGACAGGACGGTAGTGCAGGAGCTCACGCGCCAGGAGCAGCGCAGCGTGCGCGTCCATGGGGGCGCGACGGGCGTGGGATGATGAACCGGCTGGAGTCAGCAATGGGGTGGCGGTGCGGCCTTCCTGCTGCACCGAAGGATGCAGGGACGAGGCCTGCTGCTCGTTCCCCGCCGGGCCGGTGGCGGCGTTGGCGGCAGGCGACAGGGAACAATGGGGGTGAGCACCGACAGGCGCCATCTGGGTGACGCGGGTGGAGAGAGCAGCCCGACGCTCGGCGCGAGCCCGATGAGCGTCAGCCATGGACACGACGGAAGATCACACGCGAACAGCGGAAGAAAGATTTCGGTGCACCCCTACCTGGGGCGCCAAATGTCGGATTTCGGGTTCCGGCAGACCCTAGAGGTTTGAACTCTGGGCTACGCACGAAGATCTTTCCCCTACCAGCTCACGTTACGAAGGCTCGCAAGGAATCTAAGCTAGAAAGAAGAACACAAAAGGGACACGAGGTTTATACTGGTTCAGGCCACCATTGTGGTATAATACCCTACTCAAGTGTGTGGTGTGGTGGATTGACTCAGGGGCTAATGATGAATAGTACAAAGGGAGACAGCCTCGCGAGGGGCTGTTCTTGAGCTGGTCCGATGAACTGCTTGGGTGAGTTCAATCGCTTCTCTCTCTCTCTCTGATCGATCCGTCCCCCTTTGTCCAGTGGTGGCTAGCTCTATTTATAGAGGGAGGCCCTGGGCCTCTTCTGAAATAATGAGCGGGTAGGGCGCCAACAATTGGCCATTTTGAAGGGGAACATCTAGTACACTTATCCTGACTAAAGTTGGTCTTCGGCTGCCGAAGGCTCTAACGATGACGCCGTCCTGGGCTCCACGATGACCTCCGTCCTGCCGTTCTGCTGGTCTTGGTTTTGTTGCACCGAAACGGTAACCTTTGCCTGATGCCTTGGCATGTGCTTTCCCCCTTTGCACCGAAGGGGAAACAAGGACACTGCGCAGGCCGGCGCCCACCTGGCTTCGGTCGTCATGGCTTGCGTCACGGGCTTCTCGCGAAGTGCCCTTGCCTTGATCTCTCCGCCTCCTCATGAGCCTGCCTGATGAGGCCGCCCCTGAGGAAGCTTCCTTTCATCCGCCCCGTGATGCTTGGCCCCTCGCGAGGGTCTTGAGCTTGAGCTGATGAAGCTTGGCTGCACTGCGCCCCCACTTGAGCCACGCCGCAGGCTGCAGGCAGGCAAGTCTGGGGACCCCCGTTCCCAGAACGCCGACAAATATAACATCATGGAACAATCAAAAATTATAGATACGCTGGAGACGTATCAGCATACCCAAGCTTAATTCTTGCTCGTCCTCGACTAGGTGAATTATAAAAACAGAATTTTTGATGTGGAATGCTCCCTAACATGTTCATCACATTTCTTTTTTTATAGCATGGACATTTGGACTTTTATATGATTCAAAGCAATAGTATAGTTTTGACGTGAAGACCTTAATACTCAAGCATATCAACAAGCAACCATGTCTTTCAAAATATCAACACTAAAGCAAGTTATCCCTAGCCTATTATGCACAATCATAGATTCATTCATGAAACACACTCAAATATTAGATACACCCAATGCTCAAATACGACCATAGTGCGCCTTAGTTGCTACTTTATAAGAGAAGATGGAGACTCAAATTCAAAATAGAAATTGCATAGGTAAAAGAAAGGCCCTTCGCGGAGGGAAGTATGGATTTGCAGAGGTGCCATAGCTCAAAGCTTAAATTGAGGATAAAAAATATTTTGGGAGGCATACTTTTCCCACCAACAAAAACGACTTAGAGATCTCAACACTTTTCATGCTAGATACATCATAGGCGGTTCAGAAATAGAAAATAAATTTTATTCCTTTTTCCACCATTACTTTCACTTTCCATGGCTAGCCGAATCCACGGTTTCCCTCCATACCAACACTTTCCAAGTAATTTATTATTGGACAACATAAAGTAAATTCATTATTCCTTTCAGGACTGGGCATCCCTAATACCTCTGTCGTACTCTCATGCAATGACAAGTGAATAAACACTCATTGTGAGAATAACACATCTAGCATGGAAAATATTGGTCACCCTTCGCCGCCTCGCAATCAGTAGAGCACACAAAAGAGAAATTTATTTTAAAAATTAGAGATGGCACATGCAAATTTGCTTAGAACGACATGGAAATACCGCATATAGGTAGGTATAGTGGACTCATAAGGAAAAATTGGTTTAAAGGGTTTTGGATGCACGATTAGTGATCATACTTAGTGCAAAATGAAGGCTAGCAAAAATATTGAGAAGCGACCAACCAAAAAGCGAAAAATCTCGTACCCAAGCATTAAACATAAGTAACATCGAATAATGCACCATAAGTAGGACATAAATTTCATTGCATAACTATTGACTTTCGCGCTTCCATAGGGAATCACAAACCTTAACATCAATATTCTTACTAAGCACAATTACTGATCAACATGACTCACATATCATATCGTCATATCTCAAAACCATTACTAAGAATCAAGTTTATTTTGTCCAATGATCTTCATGAAAGTTTTTATTATATCCTCCTTGGATATCTATCACTTTGGGACTATTTTCATATGTTGCTTTTGATAAGCTCAAACAAATATAAGTGAAGATCATGAACATAATTTTTTTTCTTTCTCCCAAAATAATCTAAGTGAAGCAATAGAGAATTTCTTAAAATTATGATAACTCCCAAATAAATCTAAGTGAAGCATGAGAGCATTGCTTCAAAAAAATAGTAAGGCACAATGTGCTCAAAAAGATATAAGTGAGGCAATAGGGAAAATCCATGGCTCTAAAAATTTAAGTGAAGCATAGGAGCATGCATAGCATAATTTTTAGCTATCTCAAAAGGGTGTGTTCAGCAAGGATTCAACACTTACAACACAAAGCAAAACAAGCAAAGACTCGTATCATACAAGACGCTCCAAGAAAATCTCATAATATGTGACAAATAAAAATATAGCTTCAAGTAAAAAACCGATGGTTGTTAGAAGAAAGCGGGGATGCCACTCAGGGGCATCCCCAAGCTTAGTTGCTTGCGAATTCTATGAATATTATCTTGGGGTTCCTCGGGCATCCCCAACCTTAGCCTTTTGCTAATCCTTATTCCTTCATCCATCGTAAGATCACCCAAAACTTGAAAATTTCAATCACACAAAACTCCAACAAAACCTTCGTGAGATCCATTAGTATAAGAAAAAAAAACCACTACTATAAGTACTGTAGGAAACCTATTCTTATTTTTTTTTTGCATTATATCTACTGTATTCCAACTTTTCTATGCCAAAAAGTCATCAAAGAAAACCATAGCACTACAAAAAAAATACACTTCCGTGATGATACGTGTTTGTCACAATAGGTCGCGTTTTTTGTCATGCATGTACATCCATGACAAATTTATGACAGAATCAAGATAGTCATACCTGTGCTGTCGTAGAAGTGTTCCATGACATTACCAAAATTATCATCACAGAAGTGTCCACTTCCATGACGATAAATCGCGTGTCACAGAAGTGCTTTCGTCAAGGGTGACCGACACGTGGCATCCACCGTAACGGAACGCCGTTAAGCTATCGGGTCGGGTTTTGGATCCGATAACCCATTAACAGCCCTGACCAACAGGGATTTTCCACGTGTAAAATCATCATTGGCTGGAGGAGACACGTGTCAAGTCCGCGTTGGCACAGGTGTCCCTCATCCAATGGGCAAGACGCGCCCATGATATGTTGACACGTGGACCGGCCCATCAAGTTTAAATGGGCCGGCCCAACTAAAGGCCCATGAGATTTTGCGGACCATAATGGGCCGGCCTAGCTAAAGGCCCATGAGATTTTATGGACCATAATGGGCTGGCCCAGCTAAAGGCCCACAAGATTTTGTGGGTCATAATGGGTCGGCCTAGGTAAAGGCCCACAGGATTTTTGTGTGCCATACTGGGCCAGCCTAGGTAAAGGCCCACAAGATTCTTGCGGATCATAATGGGCTGGCCCAGCTAAAGGCCCACGAGATTTTGCCGACATTAATGGGTCGGCCCAGCTATAGGCCCACAAGATTTTGAGGACCCTAGTATGCCGGCCCATTAACTGGTTGCCATGTTTTGGGCCAAATGCCGACCCATATTTGATCCGGTCCATTAATGGCATGCCACATTCCGGGCCTAATAATGGCCCATATGAGATCCCATGCATTAAAGGCCTACCATGTTCTGGGCCAAATTACGGCCCAGATCAGGTCCGGCCTTTTAAGAGGCTTTGGGCTCAATTATGGCCCATATCAGATTTGGCCCATCAACTGGACGCTATGCTTTTGGGCCCACTTGATAAAGGCCCATTTATTAATTCGGCCTGATATTACTTTCGACCTGTTAAGGGCCCATTTAACATTTCGGCCCTATATTAATTCCGGCCTATTAAAAGCCCGTCATATAGTTGGGCCTAACTACGGCCCGGTTTGCATCCGGCCTACTCGCAGCCGATATCTGATTGGGCCAAACAAAGACAGAGACAATTTTGGCCTCTTAAAAGCTCGTGATTTGATTCGCACAATCATGGGCCGGGGTCCATTTCGGGCTGCTGCCGGCCCGTGAGCTGTTCGGCACGTTTCAGGCCCAACCTACATCGTGATTGCATGACGGCCCGATTATGTACCGTAATTTTACGGTTTGGCCGCTTTACTACGAAGACAGGATATATATACAATAAAATAACTGCAGCATCATGAATAAGAAAAAACATAGACTATACAATAAAGAAATTAGGGCATATTACATCCACTGGGCATCAAAGATCGCCACTATGATAATAAAGCACAAGCAGACAGCAGATTACATACACTGGGCATCAAAGATCGCCACCAGTGCAAATAAACACGCCGACAAAATAATATACAAAACTGACAGCACTTCAATAGAGTTCAAGAACGGTTATCCCTATTGGGGAGCTGCAGCGCAAGCAGCTAAGCAAGATGATGAGACTGCGCTTGTTCAACACTTATATCTTCCTCACTCTGAAAGATAAACAAGCAGACAGATGACAGGTTTTTCACATAAAAGTATCAGTGCTGACAATTCATCACATTTCTTACTGATGAATAAAGTGACACAGTTTAAAATTGCATTAACACAATATTATATTGTTTAGGTCAAGACATGGCAGGAAATGACATTGTGAAGGAGTTGGCAGCTTCACGACACCACTGGATTAGAGATCAAGAACTCATAAGTATCAATGGTTAGTGTGCTGTCAATTTATCCCATTTCAGATTGGCAAATAAAGAGATGGTTTAAATAATAGTAGAATTATATGACATTGTTCATATTTAAGACATTGCAGAATATGACATTGTGTTGTAGTGGGTAGGTTCACCACACCACTGGATTACGGATGAGGAATAGAAGCATACATGCAGTGCAAAAGAAGATCGGTTGCTCCGTATAGTTTAATTTACATGGTATGAAGAAGGAACTTGGTTGTACAACTGAAAACTTAAATTGAGAAGGACACACTTTTGTTTATGACCTAGATAATAAACTTTAAACATGCAATTTGATGCAAACACCAAAAATAAACAGCTATTGCAGTCGTGCCTAACCAAATATATACAACAAAGTTTGAAGGCTTGAGAAGGACAAACTTACATTATTGGTGAAGACTGGCTCTATAAAGGCCTTGTCCATGCTGATTGGGTGGGGGGGGAATTCAAGAAGTTTACCACAGAATCTTCTTCATAAGCATTGCCTTTATTCTACGTTTTGTTAAGAGTAAATATAGATGTGATAATATACGAAAAAATGGAGAATATTTAAGATAAGATGAAGAGTGATGCTACATAACCAAGTAGCTATAAATGTAAGTGCAGCGATACAGGCAAAAGGTACAGCCAAGAGCAATGCACAGCTAAACTTCTTCAGCACCAACCTTATGGTAAGAGTAAATATAGATCTGTTGTGTAGAAAATGGAGGGCAAAGGAAAATAAGCTACAGAGTGATGGTACATGAACAACTACCTGTCATTATAAGTACACTGATAAAGGACAACATGTACTTACAAGAACAATGCAGAGCTAAAAAATATCATTGGCATTGGATATATTCTACACTAATGTAACCATTCATACAGATCAGATAATTTGGAGAACAATTGATAAGCAAGCTATCATGCATACTGCTGTCACATAATGAACCAGGTATGTATGCAAGTACAGTTATACATGACAACAGGTACTAACAAGAGCAAAGCAGCGGGTAGCATATTTGCTATATCCTGTCGTTCTTTTCAAACCGGAATTCTTCTTCGAGCAGATTTCCTGCAAAAAAGATCCGTAAGGCACATGCGAAAAAGTAGAAGTTCAAATTGTCATGTGATTTCATAGACAGTACATCATCCTGGGAACGAGACCAGTGCATAAAAAGGTTTTTCCATTCAATGTCTTCTAGATTTAGCAAAGGAGACTTCACCGGAAATTTGTTTATAGACTTGCCATCAAAGTGTGATTTCCTCACGTAACACCAATACTGCTGCAATGCTTCCTTGAAAAGCACAAGCAAGCTTTGCTCGTCATGACTATCTAGATTGACCCTCGCCTAATTACAACAATGTAATGTAAATCATTGATGTGTTCAATCAGCAGAAAACAGGAAAATAATAACCATGATAATAGCACTTACACGTAAGTTGGACAGGAAGATGTGAAAATGGCGTTTGTCTTCACTATAATCTTCCCATGATGATTATATATGCACGTAGTCCCTAACAACATTGAAAGCATTGTCTTTTAAACTGGGAATAAATGGAATGTGGTTCCAATCTACAGGAATTGGCCGTCTCTGCAGTTGAGATAGGTCTTTGGCCAGTGGACTTGTTGTACTTTTTGCTGGAGTGGGATTTTTCTGTGGTACGGCTGGTGCTATGGCAAATGAAATCGGTATACCTTTTGCTGGAGTGCAGGTCCTGTGTGGTGGGGCTAGTGGTGTGAGCAGTGAAGTATGGGTACGGTCTGCTGGAGTCGGCCCTACGTTTTGTGTCACTGGTTGTACAGCCAATATAAGTGGGGTGCTGTCTGATTTCTCCGGCACCACCATGTTTTTCAAGGACTTTCCTGGTGCTCCTCCAAGTTCGGCAATCACCCTCTTCCTTTTTGATGTCTGATGCACAACAACAACATTTGAGTGGAAAAACATGGTATGATGACAGATGGAATATGTATTGAGAATGGATGGGCATGGCATCTCGACATATATGATGAGTAAACTAAGCAGATGGCGGTGCAAGAAAGTAGAAGAAATGCAAGACAACATATACCCACAATCAATAAAACCTTGCCAAATTAGAACAGGCACCTTGATGGGTGAACAGGACAAGTCATCTGCCTTTGACTCCTCGAGGTTAGAATAGTCATTAGGATCATATTCTGAACAAGAATCAACAGGTGGGGAGCGTATGAGTTTCATTGCATCCAGAATGGCACTCAATGCCTTGGTGCCAAATTTGTAAGTCATTGCAGTGTTTAGCTTCAAGAGTGGACTGCTGCTAGTGCGACACAAAGCAGCTACACAAATCATAGTGTAGATATAACGGGGAAAACCGTAAGCATCAGAGTAAAATCAGCAAAGTGGAAATTGCTGGAATATATGTGCTAGTACTCTCGGTATGGCTAGAAAGGCTTCGAATACCAGTTCTCTTCAACTGAAGGTGTGGTACTGTTAATATCAGTGTAACTCTCAAAGGCAACACAACTCCCCGCATTTCCTTGCTATTCTTATAGGATTCAAGTGGGCATGTCACTACAAATCCTATTCCTATGTTTACAAAATCCTACGAATCAAAGAGGCTCAAAGTGTCCATCACAACCGACCGTATAGACCTCTACATTGCAAATGTACCTGTTCATCTTCAGTATAAGGAACATAGTGTACTACTATCATACTCCCTCTGTTCCAAAATATAATTCTTGGTAGAGATTTCCACTATGGATCACATACAGATGTATCCAGATACATTTTAGAGTGTAGATTCACTCATTTTGCTCCATACGTAATCCATGGTGGAATCTATACAAAGACTTGTATTTAGGAACGAAGAGAGTACATATTAAAGAAGAACAGAAGAGGAACATGGTAAAGAAGAGCAATCAGATTTTGGATAATAACATGTTGGTTGCACAGTGCCCACACATGATGAACCAGAGCACATTAAGAATGCAACTCCCAGCTGTCTATCGACCATTTTAGGTGGTTGGATGAAGATCCTATGTCTCCTAACCCTTCTTCTTCCTGTCTCTGATTCTTCCCATATAGAACACCGCATGGGCCGCCGGCCGGACCACCGGCCCCCATAGCCTATGTTCCTCCTCCACCCCCAACCCCCACCCCCGCCCCAACCCCCACCCGCGTCAAGTTTTCTTCATTCGGCGAGGCCCCACAACCACTTGAGCCCCTTCGTTCGCACCGGCGAACTCCGGCGAGCTCTGAAAAATCGACTAACCCAATTTTGAAATTTACTCTACTGTGACTTAACTAGTGTGGAATATAAAAGGGGAAAACCATAAGCATTGGGAGTATAGTGTCGAGCGTAGCATGGCGGATCTGAAGGTGCAAACCGGACAAAGGCAACTTTGCAACCAAGACAAGAAATCGGAGTAAAGCAGTGGCGATCTATTTTCTTGTTGGGATAAATAAGTTGAGCAGATACGAAAAAGTACCGCCGCTGGTGCGGCACCGCGTATGCATCTGCTGAGAATTTGACGGTGTTGCGATAGTGATGGCTGTCGGCACGTGGAAGCAGATCTAGGAGGGTAGACGGTGGCGGCGGGGCACGGTTTATGAGACGATCGTAGGAGCGGCGCCGACAAGGTGGACGACGGCGGGGATGAAGCGAGAGGACGGGATGCAAGGATCCCGGTCCAAAGCCGTGGATGAGAGAGGTCGGTCTCTTGTAATGGACGGGGGCGTCGGGGTATCAGCTCCGGCATGGTGGAGGAGGATGGCAGTGGATGGGGTGGCGGACGGTGGCGGGCGGAGGAGGGTGGGGTGGAGAGGGTGTTTTTGCGCCCACGGAGTACGAATGGGGAAAAGGGAGGTAGAAAGGAAGGGGGAACCATGTATTCAGGGCACGCTTGTCTCAATTGCGAGGAAATTTACAAACTTAGTCCCTGTTTCAAATTTCTACTACATCACAGTAATATTAGTCGGTTGGGGATAGGATGGTAATCTCGCATACACCGAATATTTGCCGACGAGAGTTTGTTTTTGGCGCCCACCGTGTATGAATATGAATCGGGGAGGGAGTCGATTTCGGCCGAGGACACACTGTGTTTTGGCGCCCACCGTGTATGAATCCGGGTGAGAGGCGGTTACGTCACGTTTGGGTGAAATTACAAACCTACCCCTATCAAAACCTATAGAAATCCAGGAGATAGGCTTGGCTTGGAAGGAATAGGCAGTAGTAATTTCCATCTCGCAGATTTTGGTTTTGGGCAGTTACTACGACTTTCCCCACTTCGTTCAAATTTTGCAGAGTGCAAGTTTACCATGCCAACTCAATTTGAATCCCGTTTGTATTCTATTTTTTTCGGCAGGATCCATTTTCAATTGGAATTACATTCTATATACATCATTTTTATATATACTTTCAAAAGCATAACAAAGAATTCTACTCCTTTATATGTATAATATGATTTACAAATACAACGATCTCAAAATCTTAAGGTTGAATTCAAAAAAATTTAACCAAATTATGTTCTACTAAAATGTATGGATCAGTAATATCTACATATTAAATAACATAGATGTGCGTGAATTCATATGAGTATGCATGTTTGATAGATCAATTTTGGTTCGAGTATGGATTCATATGATGTATATGTGCGTGAATTCATATGAGTATCATCATCTCGAATTCAAATATTTGAGTCCCTTTTTTGTTCACTCCTTTCACGCACATCTCTCTCGCATGCATGCTCCTTCAGGTAGCTATCACTCTCTTTTCTCCAGCTCACCCGCACACTCACTTCATGTTTCTCCTATCCTCGCAAACATGGTCTCTCGACGTCTGCCTTGAGAAGTGTCACACTCTTCCTATCATTATACATTACACGGTTTTCATTATCTCTCACGTCTCTACTGTTCTCTGGTATCACTCGGTACCTAAGCTTTCTTTTTCACCGCCACACACACAGTCTACACTCGTCTTTCACTTTGTCTTTCTCTCGATGGGATTCTCTCACACACCCTATATGTCTCTACATATGACTCATACCACTAAAATTACTCTCTCTCTCTCTCTCTCTTGTAGCACAACATTTGTTGCGGTCTACTTTTCGTCTCCATCCGAGACTGACATTGTTCATTTGTTTACCGATCAGACAACCCCGACTACCATCTCCTCTCTCTCTCTCACAGACACACACACAACTCCTGCTTCCACTCCCCTTCCCGACTACCGTCTCTCTTCTTCTCCTTCGCACCCCGACTCATATTTCTCTCACAAACATTTATCGACTAGCTAGCCTCTAGATAGGTTTATACACCCGCACACTCGTGCTTCCACTATCGCATACATGTCTCTGTCCCGCTCCTTGTATCTATGTAGATTCTTCTTCCCTTCTTGAGACACACCCTCTCGATCGTGCACACACACACTATCGCCTCATTTTAAGCTGATACCTATCGCACACACACTCCTTGTTTCTTTGTCACACATGCACTCCGTCCTCCTCCACTCTCCCTCTCTCTCACAAACACATGGGCTTTTTGCAACAACTAGCAAGATGCCCATGCATTGCACGGAACATCACGATGCATTTGTATGAGTAGTTTATCTTGAGGGGGAAAGGATGAACGAGGGAAGGCCTTATTTGCAAATGTGGAGAGGGGTGTGGGTATCTTTTTGCAAAATTGCCATAGTTTCCTTCCTATCCGCCAGATATAGATCGGACGACCTATATTGCAGGATGGCAGGCACACGATCATCACCGACAATGCTTTTTATAACAGTAGGGTAAAAAATAGAGTTGGTGATGATGGTGGTCCTGCCATCCTGCAACGTAGGTCATCAGATTTATATCTGACTGATAGGAAGGAAAATATGGCAATTTACCCGCACTCTTCACCACATTTGCGGATAAGGCCTTCCCTCGTTCATCCTTCTCTCCCACAAGATCTTGATGTTCAATGCAACGCACGGGCATCTTGCTAGTAAGAGTAGAAATTAGACATATACCATTTCTCAAATCTTGAAACCAACAACATTCCTCCCTTATATTATCAAAACCGCCAAAGGAATATATTTTGAGTGAAACATAACATATTTTTTTTAGTGATATATGTATTTCAAAACTAGACTTTTTTTCTATCATGTCGGTGAATATGTATTAATCTACTTTGATCGTGTGGCAACGCATTGGCACATTGCTAGTAGTTATTATAATTTTTTGGACACTAGACAAATGGTGGAGTACATATACGAAGAGAAGAGGCGCACGCACGCAGTCGGCCTCTCGTTGTCTCGCACACATGAGTGTTACGTAAAGGCGACGTTAAAAAATAAACCCTAAAACCCTAGGTGCATGATTGCTGCATTAGCGGGTACCGGGTACGTGGTGGGGCACCTTTGTAGGAATAGTCAGCTCGCGTGATAATTTGATCCGTAGGAGTTGATGGTCGGGACCACAGGCGAACAACTTGGAGCACGGTGACTCGCTAGTTGCCACAGATCGAGTAGCCACGTTTAAAATATCATTTTTTTAGTGGGGTTAAGAGTTCCGATTTTCGATGGCGCGTTATAAGTAGTAAGTAGTTTTTAGAACGATTGGTATGGAGCGAAAATGGAATTCATAGTACTACGTACCTCCTTGGCGTATGGTTGTATGGGTTTATGTTGTGAGATGTTGAACCTGGTAGATCTAGGGTAAATACTATGGTTTAGATTTTGATGCTGGTTTTCAGTAATGAAAATCGGAAGGGGAAACCCTTCTTTGATTAAAAAAACTACTATCTCCATTCTGGTTTACTAGTCCCCATCGTACTTTGGGTCAAAGTTTGTCCACGAATTTTACTTGTAAAATGTGAATGGAAAACAAGATTTTGTTATACCCAAACAAAAAAGGACTAGAGGGAGTGATTTCTTTGAAATGGATGCGACCTCTCATAGCACAGGCCTTGAACCGATGCGCCGGACAAGAGGGCTGCACTCGCTGCAGGCCCGGCTGAGCACGCCTCCTCGCCGCGTGCAACCAGCTTAAGACTACCCCGCCTGCCTTCATTGAATCCGTGCGTGTCCCGGCAACACGTCCTTCCGTGAGCTAGCAGGCATTTTAGAACACAAAAAATGACTAAAATATAATTAATTTATGCATGGTCTTGACTTATTGTGCTCGCACTGGTAGCAGGAACTAGTAGAGGTTTTTCTTTACTTATAACTCTCCTCACATTTTTTTGGCTTTGAAGTGAATCATGGTTGTGGATATTATGTATGAATGTGCAGATATGTGTGAACATGAGTTTGATGTGGAAGTTGAACTTGGAATGTCGGGCTTGCGCGTGAACTATACCATGTCCAATGCTTCGTCTGTTATTGTATGGAAAGTAATTGCTGTTATTACATGACCTGGAAAAAAATTGTGCCACATCAGCAGATGCACGGACATCACAACAGGCATGCTGACTGGATAAACATTTGAACCTAGCTATTATAAAGGAAATTTTGTATTGACAACAGTTTTAGATAGCAGGAGACGCCTAGCCTGCTCTTCCTCTGCTAGCTTATTTCTGGCTTCTTCCATCTCTTCTATGGCTTGGGTGAAGAGAGCATCTGATTGCTCTTTTCGCTTCTTCAGGAACTCAGCTACATTCTCAAGGGCTATTGCACGCTTTCTTTCATCCTTTACTAATGCCACGAGGACACGAACAGCTCATGACTCCACCTGGCTTGTGTGTAATCCAGCATCATCTGGGAATTTCCACTTTCTGTCTAATCCAGCATCATTAGGAAACTGGCACCTTGTGTGTAATCTAGCCTCATTTTGGAAACATGATCTCGAGGTTGACCATACTTCCCTCCTCGCAGGAACTGCATCCTGACATGAAGTTACTTCTTTTTTAGATCAATACTCAGAGCAACCTAGATACATTTAGTAGAAGCGAGATAAAAAGAACTCGGAGAAGTGAATTCAAAAGGAAAAAAAATATAAAAACAGACTACAAGGTGAGAACACCCACTTCCTACATCAAGCTAAAAACAAAAGCATTAGGACGATTAAGCCTCTTATTATTACACATCGAAGAATACCACGCTTAAGAGAACAGAAACTACAACATATACACATCAAAGAACACGAGGCTAAACGAAAGTAATTGAAAGGGTGTTACTTACCAAAGCTCATTTTACAGGTTCGGTGCAGCTCCTCTTTAACTTGCCACGCTCCTTGAAGATGTCCCCAATATCCCGTGTTTGGTCTTCATTGCTCCTCTGCATGTTCGCACTCGTGGTTTTAAAATCTCAACATGGCAAGAAAAATATACTACTAGTAATACTCGCGCATCTTGTGGGCAACATTAAAGCACTCGTCTGCCATGTTAGAGCATCTCCAACATAATCGCAACGCGCAGCGCTTTAAAAAAGCGTTTACAGTGCTGAGATCAAGAAATAGAGACTAGAGAGTAGAGGATAGTTCTCAGCATAGATAGCTAAAAAATATAATTCAACTACTCCTCGTCGTCCTACTCCTCCTCGGTGATGTCCTCCTCCGACGTCTGACTGTAGGCGTGAAGATACCAATCATCATCGGATTCCCAGGGCGACGCTGGTCCTAGCCCCATGTTGAATTGAGCGTCCGCTTTTCGCCTACGCTTGTCCTCGCGATTGGCAGCTCGCTCCGCCCTCCTCTTAGCCCTCTCCGCCCTCCTTTGCGCGAAGAACTCGCGCTCGTTGATGATGTCCTATGGGAAGTGTTGGCGCCACAGCGCCATGGCTTCCTCGTTCATCTCGGTGATGCCGAGACAGTGCTCCCGCCTCTGGTTGTCGCGACAATCCTCGTCGGTGCTAAACCGCGGCAGAGGCGCGAGCTCCTGCGCCCGCTCCCGCGTCGGCACGTTGGGGAAGTTCAATGTTCTATGATGCCACCGGAGGGGCCACGCCGCCGCGTCGTACGCGCGGGCGGCCTTGTTGGCAGTGTACAAATTGCCGAGGCCGAGGCGCATCCCGCGGAACCGGATCTCGCCGGAGAAGCCGCCGGAGGGGCGCGCGCGGACGTCGCGGTATCCCCAAGTTTCCCGGTGACGCGGCAACATGGTGGCGCGGCGGCGGCGAGGCGAGAAAGAACGGGGAGAGAGCAGTGGCGAGGCACAGAGCGGGGAGAGAGTGGTGGGAGGGCGTTGGATTTTATAAAGCGCGCCGGACGCCGCGCGCCAAAACTAGTGCACGCCCGGCCGCTTTTTCCCGCGTGCACGCGATCCTTTCCCGACGTCTCTGCTATCTCTACTCTCTTCTCTACTGTTTTATTTATTTTATATTTTATATTTAATATTTATCTCTACTTCTCTACTGTCTACTTTTTCTTTCTCTATACTTTTTTTCTTGCAATATAGGCCATCTGATTTATATCTGACAGATATGAAGGAAACAAATGGGAATTTTGAAAAAAGATACCCATACCCCTCTCCAGATTTGCAAATAAGGCCTTCCCTCGTTCATCCTTTTCTCCCACAAGATAAACTACTCATACAAATGCATCTTGATGCATGCAGCGCATGGGCATCTTGCTAGTTCTAAAAAACTTTCCATCATTTGCCACACTACTGGTTGCAGATGAAAAACCTACCCAAGCATAGCGCAATACAGGAGCGACGCACAATTACAAGCTGATATTCTGTTGGAAAATGGAGGCCATAACCAATTACTTTTACGCGAACAATAGCACCCAGGAAATTTGAAGGGTAGGTATGAACAAAATTGGAACTGCACATGTACTGCTAACTGATTCAATACACACATTACCAATCGAGGAGGAGAACGATGGTCGTGGCGGCCTCTGTGAGTCATGGTCAGCAACGGGAGTCAGTTCATTTTCCACGACGGTGGTACTTCTGCGCTTGGCGTCAGCTTCCGGGAAGCAGATCTGAGACCGTGGAAGACGATGCCGGGAAAGAGGCTCCCTGTACGACGACGACGGTGGACCGGCTCCGGTGCGGCGTACGAGGTCATCGATGAGGCAGATGCGCTGTGGTGGACCAGTGCGCCAATGTAAAGGGGAGGAGCACGAAGGCTGCGGTGCCGTGGAGAAGTCTATTTTGCAGTGGGGATAGAAAATGGGGAGTATTCAGGTGTACTACTCTGGGTGTCGGGGTGGGGTTGGCTGGGTAGGGTGAACCTGAAGTTATGAAAACAGCCCCCTACCAAGCGTCATCCGTCGGCCTGTTCCGAAGGCTATGATGGTAACTTCCCACTGCTCGAATCAGGGTCGCGGGAGATTTTCCCACCGACCTCAAAATTTTGTGACATTGAACTCCCTGTGTGGCTTGTTGAGTGATTCGACTAAGCAACTAGCGAGTAGTAGTAGTAAACTCTGCATATTAGGTTTGACCGAAGTCAAACTTCCTAAAGTTTGACCAAGTTTATAGAAAAATATAAACATTTACCATAACAAATATGTATGATGTGAAAGTACATTCAATAATGAATCTAATGGTATTTATTTGTTATTGTATATGTTAATATTTTTTGTTATAAGCTTTTTGAGAGTTTACAAAACTTGACTTTGACCAATGCTAATAGCGGACTTAAATAAAAACGGAGGGAGTACACATTTGTTTTCTTAGTTTGTAGTGATCATTTGTTGAAATTGTCAAATAAATATATTAGGCTATTGACTTTGAATGTAATGGTCTATACAATTCAATAGTTACAATCATTGTCGAATCCCAAGATGTATACAAGGTCTATAGTACTTCACAACATGCTCAAACTCACATAATCCCAGTCAAATGAGAATCTAAATGCATTTCATAGTTATTACTTTGTCGGATCCAACAAAACCAACCATAACTCTACATCAGCCATTATAGAAGCAACATTTTGACATATCCCAATGTGTGAATGAAACGTGCAGAGAGAGCTTTTGAAGATGGAGCAGATAGGGCGGGAAAGATTGTATGTATGTGGATGAGAGAGTAGGAGACAAACCTAACGAGACAGAGAGAGAGAGAGAGAGAGAGAAAGAGAAAGTAAGAAGTTAGGTCTGTGAGAAAGATGGAGACATGTAATATACGTGAGATGCGTGTGCATCTGAATTTTGTATACGTGGAAGGAGAAGAGACATGTTTGATGAGAGAGCTGGAGAAACATGGATGAGAGGGGAAGGATCTCATGGGTTGAGGGATTGATAATTTTGTGCAGGAGAGAGAGGGATTGGTAATTTTGTGCGAGAGAGAGAGAGGGGGTGGGGGGAGGAGTCAGTCAGCCGTCTTCACATCACCCTACTTCCAAGTGACCCCGCATTCTCTAGCGCGGTGTGGTCGCCGTATTCGATCTGCTCAATGCCCTCTTTGAAGATTGAGGTGTTGTGCATGTTGGGGTGCAAAGAAGCACAAGCGAGAGTGGTCGCCGTATAACCTTGGATGGGGATGAAATGTGTGCTTGGGGAGGGTGTGTGTGTTGTGCTGTGTGTGTGTGTGTGTGTGAGAGATATCGAGAGAAAACAAACTTAAGGAGAGAAATGGGTATTCAAGAAGAGATTGTGCGGGCCTTTAGGTGGGTAGGGGCCGGGTGAGGGTGTCAAAACGTGTGCGTTGATGTATGTGTTGCATGCGATCGTGCGAGGGACGGACGAATCGACAGAGATGGTTGTTGTGTTACGGATGCTCCTCTCTCTGTCACACACACACACATGCACACACACACACAAGTAAACTAGAAGACTGTTCTCCCATGTATACACAATGTATCGGCATCTGTCTATGTCTCAATCATGCATGATCATTTGCACATTCACACCTCTCTATGTCTGTATCACACGCACACCGTCTGCACATTGTCCTTCCGCCACAACACACATATGGACACATACACACGTTCTCTCTCAGTCACACACACAAAATCAGTATTAAAAAAACTAGGGCGCACCTAAAACGACCAAATCCAAATAAACACGAACTGGAGCTAAATTCAAATATATGGAAATATTGCAGCGTCAAGAACTTTCCCAGGAAAAAAAAGTTAAGTAATATTCGGGGATTGTTTTCACACACACAAAAAGGTTCGGTGGATGTCCTTCGAGTGGGACACGGTGACGCACTATTCGATCGACCGCGCGGCCGCGGTTCACGCGCTTGCACAGGATTCCGTATCGTGGCTGTGGTACTAACTAATAAAAGTGCTACCTAAGTCTAATGTTTACGTGTACTAGTACGGTTCTCTTTTAAGTTTGACCAACCGTATATAAAACTAAAGTAAGCTCCCACACATGCACTCATCAATATGTCGCCGCCGCCATTGCGCATGCCGGCGCCTGCCTGCTCCGGCCAACAATTTCTCGCCCATCACCGCCATGTCGCCGCAATCCCTGTGCCATGAAGCCGAAGGCTCGCCCGCTCACATCGTCTGCAGTCCCTCCTCGTGATGCCACCGCGCTGCCAAGCACGCGAGCAGCTGGTGGAGCCACGTCTATGCACGCAGCGTACGAAGAGGAGTATGAGTGCATGCTCTAGCACGCCGGCAAGGAGGAACTAGCGTGTCATTGTCGTCTCCGCCCGCGCGGAGGAGGCGCACATGGTGTCTGTCACGGAAGAAGCTGGTCGCGCGCGCGTCGAGCCCGCAAACCGGGTGCGGACGCGGAATATACCTTCGAGACCTTGAATGCCATGTGGGCCTCCAATCTGAAGGAGCAATTTGGGTCAGTCGACTCTTGTGAGGCGTTTGATGCAACATGGATGGCTAGAAGGGCTTCTTCCACCTCTTCTAACGTGTTCTTCCTTCGCTCCATCGAACTTCTTTCAGAAATTGACTGGCCCAAATTATACTACTAGTACGAACGTATTAAGTATCATAGGAACACGAAGATACGTGCAGTAGTACCAACTGCAAGAAGAACAGTAGTAAGACATAGTACTAGTACTACTGTACGTACTAAGGAATTCAAATAACGAGAAAGAACATAAACATAGTTCTGTTGGGGCCTCAGCACAACACACCCTTGAAAATAAACTAAGCAACTAGTCTGCTTGACACTGGAGTAGAACCAGCATGAGCAACGGCACAACCACCTACTCGGAGTCCGAGTCCACATCCTCGACTTCGTCCTCGTCCCTCTTCCTCTTCCTCTTTGCCGACGCTTCTTTGCTTGAACCAGACACTGGGCTCTACTTCTTCATCCAACCCTTGTAGATATTTAAACAATTGTAGGCATCCATTGCTGCGTACAGGATGTGATCTTCATCTAATGTCTTCGACTCCCATGCATGATGAAACTCGTGATGAGGTTTCTTCAGTTTAGCGTACAAAGGATCAATCATGGCTGCTGCCAGGGTCAGCATTGAAGGTTGAGAGGAGGAAACTAGGCTTGCCTTATGGAGATCGAAGGGCTGGCCTACAACAAGACCTATCCGACGCAGGACATCCCTGTCATTCTTAGTGTCTACAGTAACGAATTTCACTCTTTTGTCCTTGAGGAAGTTCTTAAAATCCTAGCACTCAACGTCGGCATGGCATATGTGGTAGACCAAGCAAACGTTATGTACGCAAACCTGGTTCACGACGGGCTTCTTCCTCTCTTCGTCCTTTAGATCCTTCTCTCGTCCCAGGACTATGATGTACTCAACATCTAGCCCAGCGACCCACTCATCCGTTGAACTGTTGAACATGCGTAGGAAGCGAGCAAGCCATGCTTTCACCGTCGCGGATCCACATGTGTAGATGATGATGAACTGATCACCGGTGATGGCTCTAACCTGGTACTCAGCGACGACCATGGAGATTTGGGAGGCCATGGATTTTGGAGGAGGGTTAGGAGAAGTTGAACTGTTGTACCCCGCAAAAAAAAACTGGGAGCGAACTAATGTGAAAGGACGGGACGACTGGGAGCGAACTGTTGTAAGGTAGAAGACGGGGACGAGTAGGGCGTGCTAACGGCATGGGGTTGCTGGCTTACCCGGTGGATAAACGGCTGCAAGCCCCCAAAGAGTTCTCGAGAACTATGCGGGACCCACTAGATGTCATGTCTACTAGACCCATATCATAGGCCTGACAGTATAGCTTCTGCCTGTTCACACGCCATGTCGACGCGTGGATGTAACTTCACTTAATTCCTTCAAGCGTCGCGCCTCCCATGACCTTCGCCTCCCTCGCGCGGTCGCGCCCTTTGAGACTTCGATCGGCTATAAATGAGCAAATTATTTTTGCGTACTCCGCATGCATGATACTCCCTCTGGTCCTTTTTACTCCCGTCAACCGTTTGCAAAGTGTTTGACCAAATTTATACAAAAATATCAATATCTACAATACTGATTATAATGAGTATAAGAACTATGTTCTATAATGAGTGTAAAAATATTGATTTGACATTGTGAATGTTGATACATTTTTCTATAAGTCTGGTGAAAGTAGAGGTACATTGACTTCAGACAAAACTTAAATGCACAATGCAGACTAGTTCCTCCATCCAGGTGCATGCCATGTCCTATCTTGTCATCACAACAAGGTTAGCTATTAGAGTACTACTACCTCCCTTCTAGTTTAAAGGACTCGATTAAAAAAATTCACTTACTCTTAGGAAGATAGTAGAGGCGGTGGAATAGTTTTTGAAGTCTGCAAAAGTACTCAACTAATGTTGTCGTTCTTCACAAAAAAATTTGTTTACCAATGCATGCATGAACACTAGTTACTCTAACCCCCTCTCTTCTTTAATTCTTTGCCACATCAGCATGTTTGCTATTCCCGTGTGCATGATACGAGCTAAGATACCACCATTATGGCCAGCCTTAATCATTGCATGCAATAATTTAGTGCACCTTGAAATATGAACATGTGTGGGGCGTGTATGTTTTTAATGACTTGAGACTATACCTAGCCCGGCATGCAAGATGACTTATTATGCACCGTTCCCCATACCTGCAGGAAGCCCATTCGTCTCCAAATCTTTTCCTCTCCATGTGTGGAAAGAATATGCCTGCTAAACTCTCCTTCTCCCTCCGGCGGTCCCACCACTCCACCCCGTGTGAAAAAATATGCATGCATGACTCTCCTCCCCCCACGCTCGTCCAATCCGTTGTGACCAGCAATATTTCCACCCCTTCCCACCCCCGTAATTTACTCGAGAAAATATGCCCACATAGCTGTTACTTAACTGCAGGTGCATTGGGTCACTGACATATGGGCCCAACAGGGGTCTGGCCCACATGTCAGTGATGCAACTAGACCTGCAGTTAAGTGAGTGCAGCTCAGTCCATATCTTACGTAGGTGTGCCATTGCTCGCTATAAATATTGTGCCTCCCACGAGATCGCTATCTCCTCCCCCTCACCTTCATGTTCATCGCTATCTCCTCCCCCTCCCTCTCACGTTGACCACCATGGCATCACCCCTCCCAAGCCCTAGGAGCCCCTCGCTGCACCCCGCGGACGGTCACGCGTCGCCGTTCCGTTCCTTGCCGCCACTAGCCGAGGAAGAGGCGTCGGTGTTCCGCTCCTTGCTGCTACGTGATGCATCGCTGTTTCATTCCTCACCGCCACTAGTCAAGGAGGACGCGTTGGCGTTCCACTCCTTGCCGCGACACGACGCGTCGCCGTTCCGTTCCTCGCCGTCACTAGTCGAGGAGGACGCGTCAGTGTTCCGCTCCTCGCCGCGACCCGTCAAGGTTGATGCGTTGGCATTCCCAATCTCGCCAGCATGCATGTCGGAGGACGCGTCGGCTCCCCGCTATAAGGAGAATGCCACGCCGCCCGCTGAGCCCCCCAGCCTTGAGGAGCTTTGGAAAGAAATGAATGTCGCCTTGTGGGAGGCTTTGCCTCTAGCAGAGCGCGCCAAAATAGAGGCAGAGAAGAAGGCCGAGGAAGAGAAGGGCACCATGAAACAAGCTGCCTGGGAGGCCTATGTCGCATCCGAGAGAGTCAGACAATTGGCTCTTTGGCAGAAGGCTCGTGCGAGGGCCATGAGGGTGGCGGAGGACGCCCGTGCCGATGCCCTGAGTGCAGTCGGGCCAAAGTGCCTCATCTACGCTTGGCGGTACGTGGACCGGGTGCATGCTTCCAGCGAGGAGGAGTACCTGTTGGAGCCGGATCACCACACCGATGAGATCGCGCTCGCCCGCCGGCAAGCCGCCAATCAGCACTTCGTGTGTTGCGAGGCTGAGGAAGAGGAGTTGTGTCGGCACGCTGGGAAACGGCCGCGCACCAGGGTGCTCGTGGCGCGCCGCAAGCGCTCCTGTGAGCGTCGTGGCTTTTAGGAGGAGTATAATTTTTGTTTCGTAAGGCGATCTAATTCGTTTTGGGACAGAAATGATAAATCCCGAACATTCAGGAATTTTTAGCGTCCTTAATTAATTATGTAAAAGGGAAAGTTTGGAAACCTTTTGTATTCGTATGCATTTTACAAGTACGTGCATATAGCACAAACTTTACTATATACTATCGCACTACATGTCTCTCTCGATATATGCTTGCAGACTGTGCTACTCCCTCCGTCCAGGTCAATAAGTCATCTTTGGTTGCGCACCGTGACCAAGAAGGAGGGAAGACTTATACATCTAGACGGAGGGAGTACTACTATTACTTATGTACGTGTAAATGCGTTTTAACATTACGGTGCGGTTTTTGTAAAAGTAGAAAAACAACACTAGTCAAGCTTGTGAAACGATTCAATGCAAAACAAAGGCAAAAATGCTCGTTTGATTGTTTACTTTTAGCTTCCTTCTCTGTGGTTATTTCTCTGTCATACTTTGTACGAAGGATCTTAGTGGTTGGAAAGGTATGCAAATTCCCAAAGCGTTTACTACACCCTGTATCGAATTTTTTGCCTAACAAGTTGTGACGTGCAATTGGAATTCCAACTCGAGTACTACTACTAGTAGGAGTACCAGGGGCCAGTTCTTTTAGGATTGTAGATTAGTGATCCCATAAATACTACCTCCGTCCTTGTTTATTGGTCCCCATTGTAATCTATGTCAAATTTTGATCATAAATTTAACTAATGAAATGTTAGCGCATGTCACATGCACTACTCCCTCCGTCTAGGTGAGTAAGTCATCTTATGCTGTGCACCGTGACCAAGGAGGAGGGGAAAACGAGAAACTTTAATGTTTATTTGCTAATTAATAGTATTGCATGAAATAAACTAACCACTTCATGTCATGTTTGATAGTCTCAAGTCATTAAAAGCATGCACACTCTTTATCTCTTATTGGTTGATATGTCAAGAAACAAGAAACGAGGTAGAAGTTAATGCATCGCGCCTAAGTGTTTTGGGATTATTTGGTTTTTGTAAGCTGACTTACACACCTAGACGGAGGGAGTAACATTTTATCAGTTAAATCTTTGGTCAAAATTGAGCACAAATTACAATGGTGAGGAATAAACCAGGATGGAGTAGTAGTTTAGAAGCCCAAATAAATGAGTGAGGTGCCTAATTGTTACTCTCCATTGTGACTAGTCTTATGGGAAAAGTTGGGGAAGCCGCCAAAAGAGCTGGCTCTAGGAGTAGTAGCAAGGGATCGAGTGTGCAAGATGAACTGGAGAAAGTAAATGTAGAGAGATGAAATGAAAAAAGGACGGAGGGATGTGATGGTTGCTTGTCCGTTTATTTTACCAGGCCACTTATTACTGGGAGTGGTTGGGTTTTGTTATATGACGGCTTTACTGCCGCGCCACGAGCGTGGTGAGAGGTGAGACTCCCATGCAGCACCGCCCTCTACACTTGTACTACATCGGTCGTGGTTTATTAGTCCCCAATTGAATTTGACTGAAGATTTGACTGACAAAATGTTAGTGCATGTCAACAAAAACTATATCGTTCGCTTCATATTTGAACATAGTTTTGAATGATATAATTTTAGGTGACATGCATTAGCATTTATCATACTATATATAATGTTAGTTCAATTTTTGGTCATACTAATCTATAGTAGTAAGGTGCCTGTGCGTTGCACCGAAGAGTGAAATGCATTGATCGGGGAGTTGTTTATTTTGACAAAGGATGTGGGGGTCATCTCATGTGTAATGGGTATCAATAGGTTTCTTCGGATATTATTTCATCTCTAGAGCTCACAAACATCCTGGTGAAATAGATAAAAAGGTATCTTTTGCAAACAAAAGCGTTCAACTGTTCAACCTGCATCCAAAACTTGTGAAGAAATAACACTTATTGTGCTTTGGAAGAAATGATCTTTAAGAATTAGTTTTTGAGTATCGATTGTTATACATGTTGGCTACAGATGACATGGCACTTTCTTGTAGTCAACAATTGGCTATACTATTAAGTAATACTAACCATGCCCTTATACACCTAGACGAAGGGATTAAATCAGGATGACTTGCAAGGGGGCAGAGGAGATGTAAGAAATGGTTCATCGTAAGTCTTTCACCAGTACTGTAGTAAAAAAAATCATACATGGAAGATTCTAGACTAAACCATAAATGGATACACTTTTATTCATGCGCGATACTCCAATAGAGCAAGATCCTGCATGGAAGTCTCCACATGCTTAGACAACGGATTACATTGAGTGAAGACTAATGATCAACATTTAACTTGATAATGCGTATGTCCAGGTGAACCTCATTGGAGTCCCTGTGCACCGCGTCGGCGTGTAAAGGATGACATGGGTTTTCAAGTCCACATCAGCGGGAAAGTCCCAGCTTCGCAGAGTCCAAGTCCAACCAATGAGGCCGGTCTCGCCGCCCACGTGACTCGGAGGGGGAGTAATAGTGAGCACACACCCGTACATCAGCCTCGTGTCAATGTCAGCGTCAGCAGCGTCGCCCCTGACACTGTCGGATTTTGGATCCGGCAGACCCTTGAGGTTCGAACTCTGGGGTGCGCATGAAGATCTTTCCCCTACCAGCTCATGTTTCGAAGGCTCGCAAAGAATCTAATCTAGAAAGAAGAACACACAAGGGACATAAGGTTTATACTGGTTCAGGCCACCATTGTGGTGTAATACCCTACTCCAGTGTGTGGTGTGGTGGATTGCCTCAGGGGCTGATGATGAGCAGTACAATGGGAGAACAGCCTCGTGAGGGGCTGTTCTTGAGCTGGTGCGATGAACTGCTTGGGTGAGTTTAATCGCTTCTCTCTCTCTCTCTTCGATCGATCCGTCCCCCTTTGCCCTGTGGTGGCTAGCTCTATTTATAGAGGGAGGCCCTAGGCCTCTTCCCAAATAATCAGCGGGAAGTGCGCCAACAATTGGCCATTTTGAAGGGGAACATCTAGTACACTTATCCTGACTAAAGTTGGTCTTTGGCTGCCAAAGGCTCTGACGATGACGCCATCCTGGGCTCCACGATGACCTCCATCCTGCCGTTCTACTGGTCTTGGTCTTGTTGCACCGAAACGGTAACCTTTGCCTAATGCCTTGGCCTGTGCTTGCCCCCTTTGCACTGAAGGGGAAACAAAGACACTGCGCAGGCCGACGCCCGCCTGGTCTCGATCCTAATGGCTTGCATCACGGGCTGCCACGGTTTCAGTTGGCGCCCACCGTGGGGCCTGCGCACGGTGGTGATGAGTTCTTGAAGGGATTTCCTCCAGTGATCGAGAAGTTCGCATGGAAGAAAAGCCGGCACGGAACAATCGCGTTGGATAACCCGACATGACAACCCTGGACACAGCGGACAAGTCAAAGGAAATTAGAGTTTCGTTTATGTGTGCATCTCCTATTCATATGATCTGTCCAAATTCAGAATCAGCCAAGTTCGACGGAAGGTTTTTCACCAAAATCATCACGGATATTTGCCGCAGATTCAGTGGTCGGGTCTGGCTGCTACTGATCTTGACTGTCTGACTCACGTATCTGTGTAGTTGCAGTCCATGTATGTTTCAATTTCCCGAGAAATTCCAAACCGGTGGCTGGAGGCGGACCAAAGGCGATCTACTATGCTACTTGCATATACTTGAAAAAAAGGGAGATCACTGTGGTGGAGAAACCAACTAGGATCCGTCTGCCACAACGGACAACCCCGAGTATTACTCCGCTGCTACTGTTTGCATAAAGGGTCCACCAAGTACCAGAGTATTATCCATGTAAAGACTCAGATTTTGGAAAGGAATAATCTATACAACAAGGTCCAAACTCGTTTTTTAATTGCTGCTTTTATCAAACCGGCAACTAGCACTACTCACGTGAAGCCCTTTCCATGAAGCGGGACCAGCAGCTATTTTATTCGACCACCGGCCGCGATACAGGCAAGAGCTCAGTACATCGGTCAAATCTACTGGAGATGGAATACTATACAAGAAGATTTTTCCGCCAGAGTCCACCACGGGTGGCGTTTGAGAGCCAGCTTGACCCACCGGTCTCCAACACGGACAGAGCGATCCTCCTTACTAGCGGAGTTTCCTACAAAGGCAGAGTGGGTCATGGGCCGCCCAAGTTTGAAAAAAAAAAGAGGTTAAGAGAAGGTCGCGACCCGGAAACGGAGAGACGTGACCACGGAGTTGTTGTCATTGAAACCAAGTACTGTTACTCTCCGCCCATATGGAAATCAAAAGAAAGGAAAAGGAAAGTTAAGAAAAGGATACGTGAGGCAAAGGCCATATCAGATCAGATAGAGGCTAATCAGTGTCCACATACAGATCATTGGTCGTTCACAAACATCAGGTGATATTCATCCAAATTTATCTTATTAACGCTTATTATTTTTTGTCAAAGAGCAATTACTTTGCCCTGTAATATTTTTATACAGACAACAAATTTATGCCATTATACCGCGGATATGAAGCGCCTGCCAGTATAATTTTGCACTGGCGTACCTCCGAGCCATGCTGCTCGACAGATACATGTGCAAATCGCCGCCCCCGCTGTTCGGTTTACATCTGTCCGCGTCTACGGCCGGGTCGCCCGTCCGCCTTAGCTTATAATGCCACGGTCGACTCGTCTGTTGTCCGGGCGAATCAGGTGTTATCCCCTATATATTTTATCGCCACATACTTTGTTTGAGAACAATTACTCTGGTATGTGGTATTTTTTCGCAGGGCCATTATTCATTTCAAAGGTGTTGCAAAGGGCCATGCGCTGATATTTTTGTACTACCACATTCGTGTCGTGCTGCTTGACGGATACATGCGCAAGTCGTTGCCCCTGCTACATCAACACACGCAAATAACTCCCGTCAGAGCCGGTTTATAATGCGGAGACAACTTACTCGTCCGCGCCGATTTACATTGCTGCGGCCGGTTCATCTGCCTTGCTGCCGCGGCTGACTCGGCCATGATTGATTTCAACCTTTCCGCAGTGATCATCAACTCTGCGATGGATTAATTCCGGCTCAACACATCAGGTGAAATCCATCCAGTATATTTTATATTATATTGCTTTCTTTAAAAGAGCAATTACTCTCGCTTGCAAGTTCTCCAGTGCAGGATAAGTTATGTCACTGAGATGTTGAATGACTCATACCAGTTTATATCACGGTCAAATTTGGAGAGTCTCAAGCCAACTCCTCGAGTAGTATTAAAACTCGGGGGCTACAGTGACATGACTTGGGAACTCCGGGTCATGGGAGGGGATGATAACCCGGTTCTGGAGGACACTACCATACTGATGAAAATTCCGGTTTAAAATCCGGTTCAAGAGACATCTTTCTCCCGCAAAGCTTTGAAGCTCTCAAAACCGGTTCAACATCCGGATCAAGGTAAATTTGTCTCCCACAAAGCTTTGAAGCTCTCAATATCCGGTTCAAGAAGAATTTATCTCTTGCAAAAAAGTTAAAAATTACCGAAGAGGACCTGCTGCCATGATGCGCGGTTCAAACATGGGTATCCTGCCTTATTGGCCTAACATATTATTGATCACATGGGGACTTCTGCTTCATAAAGCGGGGTCTCTGTTCTTTTTTACATCATGCGTGGTTACATGGAGTGGTTCTGTTTTAAAGCGGCCTCCGGTTTACCCCTTGAAATTTGCTTTTCAAAAAAGCTTTGTGATATCACTTGGGGCCTTGGTCGTGTCCGAACCAAGGCAACACCTCTTGATAGGCGAAAGCCACCAGATCACGCCTCTTGATTGGCCTAAGGCCATAGAGTCACTTGGGGGCTTGGTCTAACCCGAACCATTGCCACGCCACTTGATCGGCATAATGCCACGGTTTCAGTTGGGGACCTGGCTGACTTGAACCATTGTCACTCCTATTGGGGGCTTGGTCCTGTCCGACCATGGTAACACCATCTGATCAGCTCAGTAAAGCATGTTTTTGCAAACGTTTTTTATCATTGCCTTTGCTTCCATATCTTTTCATAACTGTTATTTGATTTTTGTTGCGGTTTTTAAACCGACATTGTTAATCCGGAGACTATCTGCCCGATTTGATTTTATCTTACCATCTTATTATGGAGTAAACCGGTGTTCATTAACTCGGCTTGACTTTCAATTACAAATTGTCAGTACATGATCAAATCATAATCCGGAGACTATCCGCCCGGTCTGGTTTGACTACGAGTCGCCAGTATTATATATGGTTAAGCCGGTGTTTATCACAACCCGGTACGGTTTATCATCAACCGGCACAGTACGAAAGGAGTTATCATTACTCAAGATTGGGGTTATCACTCTTACTACAAAAAGTTGGTAAAACCAGCAATATGATTCAATATCACAGGTATGATATATTTCAAATTTGATTATTCTTGACCCGTCCAGCGGTAAACCGCTAGGACACTTTAAACTTGTTGTATACAGAAATAGGTTGAATAAAGCATGATTATAAATCACTGACGTTTATTAAGCCGGCCTAGCTTTCGACTACGTGTCGCCAGTATGATGATAAATTATCCGGTGTTTGTTAAACCGGCCTGGCTTCAAGACGATAAGTCACCAGTATATGATGAAAAATTATCCGGTGTTTATTAAACCGGACTGGCTTTGGACTATACGTCGCCAGTATATATTTAGATTGCGCCATTGGAATCATGCGCTTATAAATGATTGGGGTTATATTATTCAAATAGCCAAACTTGGCTGAATTTTCATTATGATATTGGATGAATTTTTCATACCGGATTATATTATTTTGAATAGCCAACATGGCTGGGTTTCCATTATGGTTATCAATAACCAGTATTATGATTAAGGTTTTCAAAGTCGCTTTAGCGCAATGGCTATCATATTATCAATGGATATAATTTATTCTATAATTGAAGGAATGGTCCTGAGTTGCTGCAGGCTTACAACCCGGCACTTGGGGGCTACATTATTAAAGTTGAGATTACATCAAATATGCAAGCCTCATGTCGCTGCAAGCATGCACCATGACACTTGGGGGCTAATGCAAAGTAATTTTCTGCTCATATTATTGAAGACCCGACTCATCACATTATAAGGAGTCGGCCCTTGGGGGCTACCAATTGCTCATGTCAACAGTTGAAGGTACAAAAGCTTTTTATTCATTATATGGAAGAGTCCACTGCTCAGTTGGTAAAGCACAAGGCTCTTAACCTTGTGGACGTGGATTCAAGTTCCATGATGGGGGCTACACATCATTGCTCAAATCTATATGATTATACCTACAAAGTCCCTACTCATTATTGCATAATGACCCGGCCCTTGGGGGCTACACTGGTTGAAGTTTTTATGAGTATAGGACAATTACAAGTCCCAGGTTGCTGCAAGCATGACAACCCGGCACTTGGGGGCTACATAGTATGGAGTATTCAGTTTTTACTAGTCACTGGGATGAACAACATGGATTTCTTTAAAAGTGGCAATATTTATATTGAAGCAAAGTCTTAAGCCACCACTTTGTTCTGCTTAAAGACCTGGGGGCTACAGGTATTATATTATTATCGAAGAAATATTTTCAAATTCTCTGATTGAGCAAACTAGGTTGAACCGGCGTCACCAATCATTATGACCCTGTGGCTGCAACCCGACAGTCTTTGGCAATGATAAAACTGGCAAGTTCTGCATCTTCAAACCGGTTGAATATCAGATGAGTATTTCAAGACCAATATTTCTTAAACCGGCGCTTTGGAAGCCGACTCAAGTGGATTATTCTTCACAATATTTTTTCTATAAGAAGCCAACATCAGCAATTTGGGTATGAAGCTGGTTATTGACCCGGATTTTCTAGAAGGAGGAAATGACAAAGGACTTAGGAATGATCAGGTGCCGGTCTACAAGAATTCTTAACCCGGAGCACAATTTGCCAAATTTGTTCTGGTGTTTATTTTGTAGCATAAGTTTACCATGGATAAATCCAAGCTAAACTTGGGGGCTAATGTCGGGGATATACCCCGCGGCGTAAACCGGCCGGAAGTTTAACCCGGCCGGACTTGGCGGTTTATCTGAAGACCCCGCTGGCACTTGGCGATTCACCGGGCGACCCGTTTGGACCTGGCGGTTCACGACTCATTGGTAATCCAGCAGGCGGGTGCGAGGAGCGACAAGACCTGGTGGCTGAACATGCAGTTCATGAAGGCCGGTTCATACTATGGTGGGCCGGTTTAAGAGGAAAGGCATAAGGAATATTTGTCTTACAAGGAGTTAAGACCTGGACTTGTATCCGGTTTGTATTAGAGATAGACTAGTCCTAATCCTAATAGGACTCCACATGTAACCCGCCCCTTCAACATATATAAGGAGGGGCAGGGCTCCCCAAAGAGGGAGAAGCTACAAGCAAGAAGAAACAATCTTAAATCTAGACACAAAGAGGAGAGCCGGTTTACGGCGACTCCCTCGTGATGATAATGAGACCTAGCCTCAAACAGCATGTAGGGTTTTTACCGGATGATGTTTCCCGAGGCCCGAAGCTATCTAAATCCTTGTCTTGTGTTGCGTCTCTCGATTCCGCTCAACCCCTCTCAAGCTACCACATAGATGCGTTGGCCTCGCGACTAAGTCCTGACACCAAGGACATCTAACGTGTTAATTCCACGACACCTTGCCTCGATCTCTCCGCCTCCTCATGAGTCTACGTGATGAGGCCGCTCCCGAGGAAGCTTCCTATCGTCCGCCCCACGAGGCTTGGCCCCTCGTGAGGGTCTTGAGCTTGAGCTAATGAAGCTGGGCCGCACTGGGCCCCCACTTGAGCCACGCCACAGGCCACAGGCAGGCAAGTCTGGGGACCCCCGTTCCCAGAACGCCGATAGACGCACACTACAGAGACAAGACGGCGGCCTGCGCAGGCCTCACTGGTGCCCACGATCAAGAGGAAGATGCTGCCATCCTCCTCCGAGACTAGCAGGCGGCGGTGATCGTCCAGCGACTCCGGCATGATGAATGGGTAGCACGTCTCGTACTTGATGTTCTCCGCCAAGGGCCAGTAGTGACCGCTGCACGCATCCGTGAGGTGATGCACCATGTCCGCCGGCGAGCCCCAAAACAACATCGGGCACTCATAGTAGTAGACGAAGGGCTCCTCGGAGGCATCGACCAGGCTGTCCATGAAACGGGAGTGGCTGTAGGGGACGTTGCGCGAGTTGAATATATGAGCAAGTTACTACGAGATTTAATCTGAATAAGCACAAAATAAATCATGAAGGCTATAACAGAGATGAAACTAATCATGTGGACTAGCATAGTAGTAGGATACAGGGTAGAAACATGAATTCTACCATGATTTCGAACAGGAAGGACAGAAACACATACGGTGCAACGGGAGCAGCACCGTTGGCGTTGAGGTTGTCGCCCATGTCATTGAGGAAGAGGTTGCCGAGGTCGGGGAAGAAGTTGTTGTCGGTGAAGTCGTGGCTGCCAACAGTCGCGAGAGTGTGCTCCCCAAATTTCAAAAGCACCTGCCGAATGGAGCATAGGAGGGAGTGGCTGTAGGGGACGTTGCGGCCGCCGAATGGAGCGCAGGAGTAGCACACGAAGCAGTAGATGGTGTCCTTACTAGTACTCCCTAGTCTCTATCTATCTATATCTACTCTTATAGAAAACCGAGTTGGTGATGATGGTATGCCTGCCATCTTGTAATATAGACTGTCTGATCTATATCTGACGGATAGAAAGCCAAGTATGACAATTTTAGAAAAGATACCCGCACCTCTCTCCACATTTACAGATAAGGCCTTGCCTCGTTCATCCTTATCTCCCACAACCTTGTGCTCCTACCTAAGTCTCTATCTCTACTACTCCTACTCTTCTTTGTTTTTTATAACAAATCGAATAGTACTGCGCCGTCCACTGCACGCCCGGCTGAACACGCCTCCTCGCCTCCATCATCACCAACTGAGTCTTTTATAGGAGTAGGAGTAGAGAAAAAACCGAGTTGGTGATGATGGTATGCTGTCCAATGCACGGGCATCTTGCTATTATTTTTCCATATAATTCCAAACACCACGTAGACACGGTCTTTGAGTATGGTTCATAGACGTTCCATGCTCGGGCATTGAAGTTTCTCATTATTTTAGATTAGAATATACTACTCCTCCGGTGCTACTAGTAGAGAAGAGTCCTACTCTACTACTATACTCAAGCAAGTTAGAGCATAGTACTGTAGTAGGTACTGTAGGGAGTACCAGTACTGTGATTACTCAAGCAAGTTTTCTGGCATCGATATGACCCTACGCTGCTGGTATGTGTCTCGTAAGTCAAGCGGCGTGTTGTAGTCATCATCACCTGTCCACTTCCCGTAGCACATATTCGCTTCTCCATCTTTGTACGCACATAATCTCGTCCAATCTTCCATCCCCGCTAAGGCGCCTCCCCCCATCGTCCTAAACCCAAGCACTAACAATGGCAGAACTGAGCAGCGTCCGCCGAAAGAGTGGCTGGAATTCGCTCCCCACAGAGGTAATCAAGCTCATTGTTTCGTGTGTGAACAATCTCACTACCATGCCGCTTGCCGCGTGCTCGTCGGGGTGGTACCGTTTACTCAAAGCCCTCAGGCCGGAGCCTTTTAAGCCAGCTCCTTGCTTGCTGATGCCGCCTGATCTTCAGAAACAAAATGTCACACAGCATAAGGATCGTAGGGTGGCGAGCATCAACCCCCTTGATTGTGATCCGATCCCCGTCAGCCTCAACTACATTAACGGTATGTACTGGGTCAGCATGAACACGTCTTGGACGGTACTCGTTGATGGTCGCGGTAGCTGGATGCTCGTGGAGGTCTACACCCGGTGATTGATCCCCTTTCCTTCTATTAACACTACACTGCTTTGGCACCATGGCCCAGAATACTTGAAATCTTACAGTAGCCAACATGATACCAAGTTTGATTTACTCAAGGTTGTAATCTGCCAAGTGCCCACAAGATCTGTGAATTATAAAGACTTCATGCTAATTGCGTTCTTCAACTGTGGTCTCGCCTATCTGACAGGTCACTGCGGTAAGTGGATAAATCTACACGTCCATCGCAGGATCATACATCCTCCATGGTTCTCTGATGCCATTGAACACAAGGGCTTCATTTACGATGTCGACTCCTTCTATGGCTGGACGTATTGCTGGCCTACTCCAGTCATCGCTACAAAAGGCTGTTACAGCAGTATGTTACTTTCCTATGATATCATGATGGCTTTCTTATATGACTGTCAACATTTACTGAAAAAATATTCATGCTCATAACATGTTGTTCTTAAGATTGACTAAATCAAGAGCCCTTTTTTATTTGACTCCAACTTGATATGATGTTGTAGGCCACCTGGTGTCCCTACCCTTCCTAATCCCAGAACCTTTCAAAGAAAAGTGGCATGGCAGTTGCAGGTGGTTCCTAGCTTGATCAGACGATGGCGAACGATTGATGATCGTTCACACGTACCGGACATGTTGTTTCGGGGAATACAATCACAGCCACTGCAAGGTCTTTGAGTAGGATCCCAGCTTCTCTGGGCCTTCAGGAATTTTTGACTGGAGGCTAGTAAGTAGCCTTGGTACACGCTCTTTGTTTGTAGGACTGAATTATCCGATTAACCAGGAGATAACCGACGGCAAGGATCATGATGGCAGCGCGGTTTCGTTCATCAGGCAAAACTGTGTGTACACAACATACCATGCGTCTCAGCATGCACCATACCCTGATATGTGCCACCACGCTCTGCAGCCCAAAGTAGGAGAGAGGGTCGCAAGTATCATACTTCGACCTGCTGGCTGGAGTTTCCCCCGTCAGGCACCCATCTGGTTCAAGCCGTCAGCCAATCTCCACAGCTTACTAAATAGTAACGTCTAACTGAGCTAGTTAGTTAGATGTGTACCCTTGGTGTAGTAGGATATTTATTTAGTTTGATGCATACACTTGTTCTTTTTTGGTAGCCCTTTTGTAATGATGGCTGATGTTTTGTTTAGAAGAGAGAGCCGCGTCTTCACTCTTCTGGCCTGCTTACTGCTTCTGTTGCACCCCTAGCCCTGGTTGCTACTGCTGCTGTTTTCAATGTACAATCAATAGTATATTTCGTCCGTTGGTTGAATAAATGTGTTGTTAGAACGACAAACACAATGTTTTGGAAGTCGTTGCACGGTTCGATCCTTTAGTGCCCCGTATCGTACATAGCACATACTATTTTTCATACGGAACACATTTTCCACTTGTTGATAACATGCAGCCCACTGATGAAGGCCCAATAGAGAAGCCCATAATTAACTGGAAGGGATGCTCTCACATGAATCCAGCCCAGGTACATGCTCATGGTCCCCTAAACATAAATAAGTAAATAAATAAATAAAGCTAAATGCTCATGCACCAGTTCTTTGGGAAAATAGGTAGCCCAGTATTTCTTTTTGAAGAATACCCAAGCTAGGCCTATTTGTTTTCTCTCAATTACTAGGCTTCAAATCTTTCAAGACGAGGAGGGATGCATTCCGGCCTGGCCAAAGAGTATGGTCAATGTCTGTTAAAAGTACTATCAAAAGGGGTTGAAAATTCCAAAAAAAAATTATAGCAAATGGGATATTAGTTACTTTTTTGTTTTTGTTCTTCACTGATATCTTATACGTATTTCATAGGATTTAACATGACATAGTACTAATTTTTTTTTATTTTTTTTTAGTATGGCTATTAATTTTTGGATTAAGAATATTTCGTTCCCCAGTAAAAAAATTCGAATTTTCAAAATTTCCCACATATTTAGTTAATTTTTTGACCCTGGTACTAACCAGAAAATGGCCAACAATTCTAAAAATGGAAAACGGGCTGCAATAAATTCCATATGAATTAGAAAATGAGTAAAAATTATAAAAATAATAGCAAATGGGATGTACACGCCACAGATTTCGAGGCTGACTTGTTTACGCAAGGCTTTGTCAGTGAACACACGATTCTAGCAGCAGTGACTGTGGGATGTCCATCCAGCGGCTGACGTGCTTCTTCAATCTCTGATCTTCCTGCTCCAGCCGCCTAAAGTAGCACCGCCGGGACTGCCTGCTGTCATGCCGCGCAGGCTTCCCCGGCCCACCCTACTCCCTCCGCTGGCCTGGCCGCACACAATCAACTGCCTCCTTATTACGCGAAAAAATGATTTCTCCCACTGACATCTGGGGCGCACCGGTTGGGAGGCTGACCTGTGGGCCTACTAAGTTGACGCGTACGCAGGGGCTTGTCAACTTAGTCAACGAACGATTCTAGCAGTAGTAACCGTTTGATTTGAACCGAACGGTCCTGCTGCTTCTTCAATCGCTGCTCTTCTTGCACCAGCCGCACAAACCAGCGCCAAGGAGACCGCCTGCTCCTGCCTCCAGTGGCCGGCTGTGCTTCCATTGAGGCCTCATCGCCCCCTACTACTCCCACCGCTAGCCAGGCCTTGCGGTGATGGCAGCCTCACACCGCAGCAGAACTAGTGAACCATCGTACTCCTCTCCGCGTGACCATCCATTGCCGCGTCTTCCCCGGCTCCGCGTCGTCCCCTTCCTAGGCCTCGCCATAGTCCACCGCCTTGGTGCTCTCGGCGCGGTGTGGTCAATGTGGTCAACGACATTCCATCGGAAGAGTAATGTACATGGAGAGGCTGACAGCTGGGTCCACGGCCACAACCCAATTTTTTTGTGATTTGCCAAGTAAGTTGCTTTGTCAGGCCCGTTGGGATGCAAATCTTTCAAGACGAGGAGAGATTTCATTCGCCTGGCCGAGAAAATGGCCCATCAGTAATGAGAAATGGGTTGTAAATTTTTAAAACACATCAAACCGGCAATTAGTTTCAAATATCTTTTTTTCATGTCGAGATTTTAATTACATTAATTTTTATGCGTGGGAAATTTGTTGGATTTTATATTGATATACATTTATTTTTAAAATTAGTTTGAATGTGAGTCGAAATTTCGGGATTAAAAACAGTTCGGACCGCACCGAAATATGCAAAATTGCGTATAATTTTTTAACCGTGGCCACAATATGGGATGTAATGCTAACAAAAAGAATATGGGCTCAAAAAAACCTTAAGAATTAGCAAATGGGTTGTAAATTATTAGAAATAACGGCAGATGGGTTGTATGCTGTTTTCCACAGATTTGAGGCTTTCCTAAAAAAAAAGGTTGACGCACAAGCAGTGACTGTTGGATGTCCATCCAACGGCCGTCATGCTTCTTCAATCTCTTCTCTTCTTGCCCCCTCTTCCCCGCGGTCGGCTGTGCTACCGCAGGCCTCACCGCCCCACCATACTCCCATCGCTGGCCTAGCCATCCCTCTACTCACCCACACCTGCTGTTATTCTTCGGCGACGGCAGACGAACCAGTAAACCCTTGTATAGTCATACTCCCCTCCGCGTGGGAAACAACTGCCGAGTCTTCCCTGCCTCCGTGTCGTTCCCTTCCTAGGCCTCACCGTCGTCCACCGCCCTGGTGCTCTCGGCGCGGCCTGGTCAACGTGGTCAACGACCGACATGCATCTGAAGTGGACTGTACATGGAGAGGCCGACGGCTGGGTCCACGGCAACACGCAAGGAAATGCCTCCTTATTACGTGCAAAATAATGATTCCTCCACCTAACATAAGGGATCCACCGAAAGGGCCTCTGTATTTCACGAAAAAAATGTTACCGCCGCTGACAACTTGGACCCACCAGCTATATCTTCACACGCAAGGAAGTGCCTCCTTATTATGCACAAAAAAATGAATACTCCCCCTGTTAGCTGGGACCCAGTATAGTGGCAGGCTGACTTGTGGGCCTACTAAGTTGACGGGGATGGAGGGCTTTGTCAACTTAGTCAATATGCACGATTGTAGCTCCAGTGACCGTACGATGTCCATCCAACAGCCGATATGCTTCTTCAACCTCTGGTCTTCTTGCTCCAGCCACCCAAACCAGCGCCAATCGTGCCTCGTGCTCCTGCCTCCCGTGGCCGGCTATGATGCGGCGGAGGCCTCACCGCCCCTACTACTCCCACCGCTGGCCAGGCCATCCCTCTACTCACCACACACCCTGTTATTCTGCGGCGACAGCAGCCCCATACCGCAGCGAACCAGTGAACCCTCGTACTCCTCTACGCGTGGGCATCCACTGTCACGTCTTCCCCGGCTCCGCGTCGTCCCCTTCCTATGCCTCGCCGTCGTCCACCGCCCTGGTGCTCTCGGCGCGGCGTGGTCAACATGGTCAAGGAACGGCTTCCATCGGACGTGGACTGTACGTGGAGAGGCTGACAGCTGGGTCCATGGCCGCGGCAAGGAAGTGCCTCCTTATTACGCGCAAAATAATTATTCCTCCACCTGACAGCGGGGACCCACCAGATGGGCCACCATATTTCGCGAAAGAAATGTTTCCCCCTGATTGCTGAGACGCACCAGCTACATCTTCTCACGCAAGGAAGTGCGTCCGGGCAAAAAAACGATTCGCCCCCTGACTACTGGTACCCACCAGCTACATCTTCGCATGCAAGGAATTGCCTGACAGTCGGGACCCACCTGGTCGAAGCGTATGTAGTGTTGTCATTCTGGTCGCGAATGTGTACGTACATACTGGTTGATGTAGAGGCGTGCATGTGTCATAGTAGAGGCACGCACGTGTGGTAGTAGAGGCACGTACATGTCACAGTAGAGGCGCGCACGTAGCATCTACACGTAAATACAACGGTAAGTGGGCAAGAAAGAAAATACGGCCACGTATGTGTACATATGGGCGGGGTCTCGAACGCCTACTTGCGCATACATATGGCCAGGGCTCGTGTACATCGCTGGGTCGGAACGGAGAAACAACATCGTCGTCGTGTTCATGTGGAGCCAACCTGCTGGGTCGGAACATAATGTGTTGTCGTGTTCATCGGGAGGGCTTGGATGGAACAGCCGATGGAGACGAGGCCTGGCGTACCGCAGAACGGAGGAAATGGCCTTGTATTTGACCGGCCACGTTCGAAAATGGATCCTGTTCATCGGGAGGGGTCTGGCGTACCGCAAAATGGAGGAAACAGACCTCCTACGGTCGAAACAGGGGTCCTATTGATCGGGAGGGGTGTGGCATACCGCAAAACGGACGAAACAGACTTGTGTTGGAGCGCTACGGTCGAAACGGGGGTCCTATTGATCGGGAGGGGTGTGGCGTAACGCAAAACGGATGGAACGGACTTGTGTTGGAGCGCTACGGTCGAAACGGGGGTCCTGTTCATAGGGTGGGGTGTGGCGTACCGCAAAATAGAACTCCACAGGATATTGTTAATCTCCACCGTCAACCTCCTGCAGCCTCCACGGGCTACCGTCGACCTCCTCCAGCCTCCACCGGGCGCTACTCCACCGGCTACTGCTCAACCACCCCTTCACGCGCACCCCTCCAACATCTTCTGTTCATCCGGAGGCAACGCCATCGGGTCCTGCATCCACCCCCACCGCTCATTGTTCATCCACCCCCCCCCGTAACGCTCACTATTCATCCAATCAATCGGCTTCAGTTAGCAGCAGTAGCAAAGGAATCACTCGATCGGGTTCAGTTAACAGCCATCGATCGATCGCTCGGGTTCAGTGCAATCACTCGGGTTCAGTTAGAGCCCAAGGCCTCGCTCGGGTTCAGTTAGAGCCAATGCCTCGCACACATGGGCGTACGTGTACGAGAGAAACGCACATCGCTCGGCCCCCGACCGCCCACTGTAACCAGGAAGTCCCCGAAATTTTCCTCGCCCTCGCTTCTACCATGGTTTTTTCTGTCATGGACGCCCCAAAGAATGTCATGCAGCTGCGTCTCCGGCCCGCCCAAGATGAAAAGCCCATTTTCTGTCATGATTTTTTGTCATAGAAGTAGGAGCCCACCACATCTATGATGATCCCGGGTTTTGTCACAATTATCGTCCTAGAAGTGTCATAAGTATGACAGAAAAAAATTTCGTTCGGCCCAAAATGTCACGTATGTGTCTTTTTTTTGTAGTGTAGAATCATGAAAACAAGCACAAAACGCAAAGAAAACAAAATCTGTCAAAAAACAGAATAGTCTGTAGCAATCTGGATATTTCAAATACTTCTGTAAGTCCAAAAATTCTGAAATAAATTGGGACGTGATAAATATGTCTATTAATCTTTTGCAAAAATAATCAACTCAAACTCGCTCTTCTGTTAAGAATGACAAATAATCTCGTGAGCGCAAATGTTTCTGTTTTGCAGCAAGATCAAATCAACTTTCACCCAAATCTTCCCAAAGGCCTTACTTGGCACAAACACTTATTAAAACACAAAAGACACAATCATAACAGAAGCATAATTGTGCTAACACTCAAGAACAGAAAGAAAAAAGAAAAATATAAAATTTATTCATTGGGTTGCCTCCCAACAAGCGCTATCATTTTACGCCCCTAGCTAGGCATAACGCGTAGGATCTAAGTTTTGTCACCTTTATCCTTGTTTTCCTTGGAGGTATTTGTGTCGGGAGGTTTTGTAAATAAAATATAAAACACATTATCCATAGAAACTTTAGCACTATCTAGTTGCTTTTTATCATAATCCCTTTGATTTCCGGCAGTGATCCAACAATAGTGTTGATTAACATCATTAAAAACTTGTTGGATCATATCTAAAACGGGACCTGCTTTTTAAGATTCTCATCAAAGATTTGGTTATCTCCAAGAAAATGTCTTAAAGCATAATTACTCTTATAAATAATTTCATCAATCATGGGTTTTTCACGATTCATGCCATAAAAATCAAAGATTTCCCTAGCTTCCTGAATTATGTAGTCAAATTCATTCATCAAAACAACAGTGGCTTACTTTTTTTCTTAAGGATCCTTTATAACGGGCAACTCATAGAACAATTTTTTCAAGGTAGGATGAGTATGAATAAATCTAGTTTCAAGTTTGAGAACAAATGCCGAAATAGCTTCCGCATAAGATTTAGTCCTTTTATGTATAGGAATATCATCAAGACTTATTTTCCAACACAATTGAAAAATTCTAGGATATGTTCTAGTCCCATAAAATTCCCTTGCCCAAAGACAAAAGTTTTGGCATCCGGATTACTCGTATGCTCCATTTTTGTAGTTAGGCCATCATCTATTTCTTCCATACCAAAATCACTCATGGTGACTTCACAACAAGATTGCACTCAAAAAAAGATCTGACGAGAAAACGGCGAACGGAAAAAAAAGGCCGGATAAAACGGAAAATTTTTGTGAAGTGGGGGAGAGGAACACAAGAGGAAAATGGAAAATAATGTAAATTTCGAGGAGATGAGATTTGTGATTAGTAACCTGGTTGATGTTGAAGATCCTCCCCGGCAACGGCGCCAGAAATTCCTTTTGATGTCTGCTAGAATTATGTCGATATTTCCCCAAAGAGGAAGGGATGATGCAGTATAGCGACGGTAGGTATTTCCCTCAGTGATGAGATCAAGGTTATTGAACCAGTAGGAGAACCTCCTCACACCACGTAAACAACACCTGCACACAAATAACAAATACTTGCAACCCGACGTGTTAAAGGGGTTGTCAATCCCTTTCGGGTACGGCGCCTCAAGATAGGCAAATAACGTGAGCTAAAAGTGGTAGATTGGATAAATAGTTCGCAGAACAAATAAATTGCAGCAAGGTATTTATGTATTTTTCATTTAATAGATCTAAAAATAAATGCAAAGGAAAATAGATTGCAAAGGCAAATATGACGAAAAGAGACCCGGTGGCCGTAGGTTTAACTAGTGGCTTCTCTCGAGAAAAATAGAAAACGGTGGGAAAACAATTACTGTTGGGAAATTGATAGAACTTCAAATAATCATGACGATATCCAGGCAATGATCATTATATAGGAATCACATCCAAGATTAGTAGACCGACTCCTGCCTGCATTTACTACTATTACTCCACACATCGACCGCTATCCAGCACGCATCTAGTGTATTAAGTTAATGGAGAAACGGAGTAATGCAATAAGAATGATGACACGATATAGACAAGATCTATTTATATATTTATGTAGATATAGACCCCATCTTGTTATCCTTAGTAGCAACAATACATACATGTCGGTTCCCCTTCTGTCACTGGGATCAAGCACCGTAAGATCGAACCCACTACAAAGCACCTCTTCCCATTGCAAGATAAATAGATAAAGTTGGCCAAACAAAACCCAAATATCGGAGAATAAATACGAGGCTATAATCAATCATGCATATAAGAGATCAAAGAACACTCAAATAACTTTAATGGATAAATACATAGATCTGATCATAAACTCAAAGTTCATTGGAGCCCAACAACACACCACAAAAAGTCTTACATCATATAGACCTCTAAGAGACCATCGTATTGATAATCAAGAGAGAGAGGAAGTCATCTAGATACTAACTACGGACCGTAGGTCTACAAAGAACTACTCACGCATCATCGGAGAGGCACCAATGGAAGTGGTGAACCCCTCTATGATGGTGTATAGATTGGATCTAGTGGTTCTGGACTCTGCGGCGGCTGGAATTGTTTTCTTGGACTCCCCTAGGGTTTCTGGAATATTTGGGTATTTAAAGAGCAAAGAGGCGGTTCAGGGGGCTTCCGAGGTGGGCACAACCCGCCAGGGCGCGCCTGGGCCTCCTGGCGTGCCCTGGTGTGTGCTGCCCTCCACGAGGCACCCCCCAAGTGCAGCCTTGGCCCACTAGATGTCTTCTGGCCCAAAAAACTCCTGAAAAAGTTTCGTTGTGTTTGGACTCCATTTGGTATTGATTTCCTGCGATGTAAAAAACATGCAGAAAACAACAACTGGCACTGGGCAGTATGTCTGTAGGTTAGTACCAAAAAATTATATAAAATGACTATTAAATGATTGTAAAAAAATCCAAGAATGATAATATAACAGCATGGAACAATCAAAATTTATTGATACGCTGGAGACGTATTAGGATTGCATACCAAAGATGACAATACATAGATCTATTTGTGTTTTTATGCCTAGCTAAGGGCGTTAAACAATAGCGCTTGTTGGGAGGCAACCCAACTTTATTTTTTCCTTGATTTGTGCTCCAGTTTTTTTTGATAATTCATCTAGCCTCTGGTTAGATGTGGTTTTGCGTTTTAATTAGTGTTTGTGCCAAGTAAGACCTTTGGGATGTCTTACGGTGATAGTTGTTTTGATCTTGTTGAAAAACAAAAATTTTTGTGCCAAGGAAAATAATTTTCATAATTCATAGAAGCGTGTTTTTTATCTGATTCTTTTTAAAGGAGATTGATACACAAATTGCACAGATTGGCCTAATTTTTCAGAATTTATGGAGTTACAGAAGTATTCTAAGTTTCCAGACTACTATAGACTGTTGTATTTTTGATAGATTCTGTTTTATATGTGCTGCTTTCTTATTTTGACGAATCTATGGGTAGTATCGGGGGGTATGAACCATGGAAAAGTTGGAATACAGTATATATTACACTAATATAAATAGAGAACGAGTTCACAACAGTAACATAAAGTGTTCATTTATTTTCTTATACTAACGAAGATTATGAGATTTTCTGTTGAGTTTTGTGTTGTGAAGTTTTCAAGTTTTGGCTAAGGATTTGATGGACTATGGAATAAGGAGTGGCAAGAGACTAAGCTTGGAGGTGCCCAAGGCACCCCAAGGTAATATTCAAGGAAAACCAAGAGCCTAAGCTTGGGAATGCCCCGGAAGGCATCCCCTCTTTCGTCTTCATCTATGAGTAACTTTACTTGAGGCTATATTTTTATTCACCACATGATCTGTGTTTTTCTTGGGGTGTCTTGTCTGATTTGAGTATTTGCTTTTAGTTTGCCACACTAATCCTTGATGTACACACCTTTTGAGAGGGACACACATGAATCGTGATTTATTAGAGTACTCTATGTGCTACAATTATATTTTTGAGATAGCCAATATTGCTCTAGTGCTTCACTTATATCTTCTTAGAGCACGGCGGTGGTTTTATTTTATAGAAATTGTTGAACTCTCATGCTTCACTTATATTATTTTGAGATTCTTTTTAAACATCATGGTAGTTTTCTTTGGTTATAAAATTAGTCCTAATATGATAGGCATCCACGAGGGATATAATAAATACTTTCATATAAAGTGCATTGAATACTATGAGAAGTTTGATTCCTCATGATATTTTAGATATAAAGATGGTGATATTAGAGTCATGCTAGTGACTAATTGTGAATTGGTGAAATACTTGTGTTGAGGTTTGTGATTCCCGTAGCATGCACGTATGGTGAACCGTTATGTAAGGAAGTTGGAGCAGGAGATACTTATAACTCTAGTGCATTCATTGCATGGCAATCCCTACTCACTCAAATTGATATCTATTGATGGGCATCTCGATAGCACATTGATATGCCTAGTTGATGTGAGACTATCTCCCTCTTTTTTTCTTCTCCACAACCACCATATCATATTCCACCTATAGTGCTATGTCCATGGATCACGCTCATGTATTGCGTGAAAGTTGAAAAGATTTGAGAAAACCAAAAGTATGAAACAATTGCTTGGCTAGTCATCGGGGTTGTGCACTCGTTGAATTTTTTGTGTGAAGAAGATGGAGTATAGCCAGACTATATGATTTTGTAGGGATAACTTTCTTCCATGTCATTTTAACAAGACATAATTGCCTTGTTAGTATGCTTGAAGTATTATAGTTTTTATGTCAATATTAAACTTTTGTTTTGAATCTTGTGGATCTGAACATTCATGCCACAATAAAGAAAAATTACATGGATAAATATGTTAGGTAGCATTCCACATCAAAAAAATCTGTTTTTATCATTTACCGACTTGAGGACGAGCAGGAATTAAGCTTGGGGGTGCTTGATACGTCTCCAACATATCTATAATTTTTTATTGTTCCATGCTATTATATTATCTGTTTTGGATGTTTTATATGCACTAATATTCTATTTTATAATATTTTTTGGACTAATCTATTAACCTAGAGCCATGTGCCAGATTCTTTTTTTCCTTGTTTTTGAGCTTCGCAGAAAAGGAATACCAACCGGAGTCCAAACGGAATGAAACCTTCGCGATGATTCTTTTTGGACTAGAAGACACCCCGGAGACTTGGAGATGAAGTCAGAAGGGCTGCGAGATGGTGGCAAGGGGGAGGGTGCGCAGGGGTAGGGCACGCCCCCTGACTTGCCACCTCCTTGGGACTCCTCTGACTTATCCCTTGACCCTATATATTCACATGTACCAGTGAGACCCCATCTAGGGGCCTTTTTTGGCATCCTGCCAGAGGGGAACTCAATCACGGAGGGCGTCAACATCAACTCTATTGCCCTTCTAATGAAGCGTGAGTAGTTTACCTCAGACCTACGGGTCCATAGCTAGTAGCTAGATGGCTTCTTCTCTCGCTTTGATTCTCAATACCATGTTCTCCTCGATGTTCTTGGAGACCTATCCGATGTAATATTCTTTTGCGGTGTGTTTGTCGAGATCCGATGAATTGTGGATTTATGATCAGCTAATCTATGAATATTATTTGAATCTTCTCTGAATTCTTCTATGCATTATTTGATATCTTTGTAATTCTCTTCGAAAAATCGGTTTGGTTTGGCCAACTAGATTGATTTTTTTTTCAAATGGGAGAAGTGCCTAGCTTTGGGTTCAATCTTGCGGTGTCCTTTCCCAGTGACAGTAGGGGCAGCAAGGCACATATTGTATTGTTGCCATCGAGGATAAAAAGATGGGGTTTACATTATTTTTTGAGTTTATTCCTCTACATCATGTCATCTTACTTAAGCCCTGTTCGGAGCACCTCCACTCCCCAACTCCACTCTCGGAGTTGGTGGAGTTACAGTTGAAAACTGCAGAGCAGCTATTTTCTGGCTCCACAGCTCCTGGAATTTCGTGGAGCTGGTGGAATTCCGAACAGGCCTTTAATGCGTTGTCTGTTCTTCATGAACTTAATAGTAGTAGATGCAGGTAGGAGTTGGTCTACTTGACACGGACATGATGCCTATATTTCATAATCATTGCCTTAGATATCGTCATAACTTTACGCTTTTCTATCAATTGCTCGACAGTAATTTGTTCACCCACTTTATTATTTGTTATCTTGAGAGAGGCCACTAGTGAAACCTATGGCCCCCGGGTCTATTTTCCATCATATAAGTTTCTGATCTACTATTTGCAATCTTTTACTTTCCGATCTATAAATCAAAAATACCAAAAAAAATTAGTTTATATTTAGTTTAGTTTATTCTATCTCTATCAGATCTCACTTCTGCAAGTAACTATGAAGGGATTGACAACCTCTTTTATCGCGTTGGGTGCAAGTTGTTTTATTGTTTGTGCAGGTATTGGTGATTTGTGCGTTCTCTCCTACTGGATTGATACCTTGGTTCACTAACTGAGGGAAATACTTATCTCTACTTTGCTGCATCACCCTTTCCTCTTCAAGGGAAAAACCAACACAAGCTCAAGAAGTAGAAGTCTCATCCCTTTTACGATGGTGTTGACTACAGCTATGGTTCCCATCATGAGGTATGTTCCTTTTTGGTCTCACTGCTTGCCATGGATCCTGCATGTTGACTCTGCTCTTGTGCTACTGTTTTGGCACTGCCATGATAAAGCAGTAATGTTATTATTTTGCACCTTAATCTAGTGGCACTATTAATTTGAGGCAATGCTTTGGCACTGCTAGTGCCACTGATTTTTTTATATCAAAAGAGGGGGTTTCCTCTGATTTCTTTAAAGAAACCAAACCATAGAGAACCATTATTATCTGACAACATCTCAGTGTAAATGGGCAGTTATGCAACTACTACTAGAACGGACTGAGTACTAGCAGGAGAGAAGTTTGCCACATAAGCTAGGTAGGTAGGGGGACGCAGCCCCAGCTCAACTAAGGCTGGATTACAACCCAAAAGCTACCACAAACACATCAGGCGGGAAGAATGGGACTGAAAGAGCCAGCTTCAGCATCCCATTCTAAGCACCCCCGGCCTCTATCCTTGCAACACACGGAAGTACACCTCGTGTGCCACCTGCTCGACCCTAGTGCCAATGATAAAAGGAAGTAATAATACAGTTAAAATAGAGCTATCATTTCAATTACAATGTAGATAAAGAAAGTGCTTCTCTTTGCTAGTATATGTTTCATCAAGTAGTCCCATTGTTAATGTTTAAGTATTTCTGCAAACTGGGGTGCTTAATTTTAGTTGATCTGCACAAAAATAGAGATTGGAATGTCTCAAGGCCCCTCCTTGTACTATCATTGTACACTGATGTTCATCACTAGCAAAAGGTGTATCGGGGGGAACTGGTCGATTTCCAGTATGATGCCTACCATATGAGGGGTCGCAGGGCCCACTCGCCCTCGCGGCATAGCATACTATGATACTATCGCAATATTTTCCAATTAAGAAAATGAAGTTTATTCTATTTATTAGTGTATGTTTCATCAACTAGTGCCACTATAATGTAATCACGCTTTTTCCCTATCTGTGCAAACAGGGTTATTCACCTGCATTTTGGTGGAACTGCACAAATGTACGGATGCAACCGGCATATATACAAAGTGCAAGGTGCCAAGTAAAAATTACCAACACCAACCATGCTCCATCAAAGCATTGGCATCCACCACCGGTGGGATGGATGGAGCTCTCTATGGACAGATTTTTCTCGGAAGCAAATACTATTAGCTTATATTGCCACTTTTCTAGGGAGTACTCTTTTCTTAAAGAAGCACCAATTGATTTTTTCTTTATTTGTACACATTGTCACAACTTTGTTTTTGGTCTAGAGCTATTTTAGGGTGATTGGCATAGTACTCGGGGACTCGGAGTACTACCCAGCACATACCCGTATGATTATCATTAGCCGTCACACTGATTGTAAGCATGAGCAAATGGAAGATTAGGTTAGTGCGGAGCTTACCTTAAACCCTACCGCCGCCGTTGAAACGAGGCAAGCGACGAGGGTGTTGGGAACGCGGTAATTTCAAAAAAAATCCTATGATCATGCAAGATCTATCTAGCAGATGCATAGCAACGAGAGGGGAGAGTGTGACCACGTACCCTCCTAGACCGAAAGCGGAAGTGTTTAGTAACGCGGTTGATGTAGTCGAACTTATTCACGATCCAACCGATTGAAGTACCAAACGTACGACACCTCCATGTTCAGCTCGATGACGTTCTTCGAGCTCTTGATCCAGTTGAGGACGAGGGTAAGTTCCATCGGCATGACGGCGTGGCGACAATGATGATGATGTTACCAGTGCAGGGCTTCTCCTAAGCACTACAATGGTATGATCGAGGTGTGTAACTCTGGAGGGGGGCGTCGCACACGGTTAAGAGAAACTTGTGTGTTCTAGGGTGCCCCCTGGCCCTGTATATAAAGGAGGGAGGGGGAGGCCGGCTGGCCCTAGGGGTGCGCCCAAGGAGAGGGAGTCCTATTAGGACTACTAGTCCTAGTAGGATTCCTCCACAAGGAAGAGAGGGGGAAGGAAGGAGAGGGAGAGGGAGTAGGAAAGGGGGCACCGCCCCCCCCCTTCCCTTGTCCAATTCGGATTGCTAAGGGGGGGAGGGGGCGCGCGGCCTGCCCTCCTCTCTCTCCACTAAGGCCCATGGTGGCCCATTAGTTCCCCCGGGGTTTTCCGGTAACCCTTTCGGCACTCCATTTTTACCGGAAACCACCCGGAACACTTCCATTGTCTGAATAACATTGTCCAATATATCAACCTTTATGTCTCGACCATTTCTAGACTCCTCGTCACGTCCATGATCTCATCCGGGACTCTGAACAAACTTTGGTTATCAAAAACACTTAACTCATAAAACATATCGTTATCGAACGTTAAGCGTGCGGACCCTATGGGTTCGAGAACTATGTAGACATGACCGAGATACATCTCTGGTCAATAACCAATAGCGGAACCTAGATGCTCATATTGGCTCCTACATATTCTACGAAGATCTTTATCGGTCAAACCGCATAACAACATACATTGTTCCCTTTGTAATCGGTATGTTACTTGCCCGAGATTCCATCATCGGTATCATCATACCTAGTTCAATCTCATTACTGGAAAGTCTCTTTACTCGTTCCATAATACTTCATCCCACAACTAAATTATTAGTCACATTGCTTGCAAGGCTTATAGTGATCAGCATTACTGAGAAGGCCCGGAGATACCTCTCCGAAACACGGAGTGACAAATCCTAATCACGATCTATGCCAACCCAAAAAACACGTTCGGAGACACCTGTAGAGCATCTTTATAATCACCTATTTAGGTTGTGACGTTTGATAGCGCACAAGGTGTTCCTTAGATATTCGGGAGTTGCATAATCTCATAGTCTGAGGAACATGTATAAGTCACAAAGAAAACAGTTAGCAATGAAACTGTAACGATCATAATGCTAAGCTAACGGATGGGACTTGTCCATCACATCATTCTCCTAATGATGTGATCCCGTTCATCAAATGACAACACATGTCTATGGTTAGGAAACATAACCATCTTTGATTAACGAGCTAGTCTAGTAGAGGCATACTAGGGACACTTTGTTTTGTCTATGTATTCACACATGTACTAAGTTTCCGGTTAATACAATTCGAGCATGAATAATAAACATTTATCATGAAATAACGAAATAATAATAACTTTATTATTGCCTCTAGGGCATATTTCCTACAGTCTTCCACTTGCACTATAGTCAATAATCTATATTACAAAGTAATGATTCTAAGACCCAATGAGTTTTGGTGTTGAACATGTTTTGCTCATGGAAGAGGCTTAGTCAAAGGGTCTACAACATTAGATTTGTATGTATCTTGCAAATCTCTATGTACCCCTCTGACATTTGATGACAGATGGAATTGAAGCGTCTCTTAATGTGCTTGGTTCTCTTGTGAAATCAAGATTCCTTTGCCAAGGCAATTGCACCAGTATTGTCACAAAATATTTTCATTGGACTCGATGCACTAGGTATGACACTTAGATCGGATATGAACTCCTTAATACAGACTCCTTCATTTGCTGCTTCCGAAGCAGTAATGTACTCCGCTTCACATGTAGATCGCGCCACGATGCTCTGCTTGGAACCGCACCAAATGAAAGCTCCTCCATTCAATAAAAATACGTATATGGATTGCGACTTAGAGTCATCCGGATCAGTGTCAAAGCTTGCATCGACGTAACTGTTTACGACGAGCTCTTTGTTACCTCCATAAACGAGAAACATATCCTTAGTCCTTTTCAGTTATTTCAGGATGTTCTTGACCGCTGTCCAGTACTCCATTCCCGGATTACTTTGGCAACTCCCTGCTATAGTTATAGCAAGGCACACATCAGGTCTGGTACACAACATTGCATACATGATAGAACCTATGGCTGAAGCATAGGGAATGACTTTCATTTTCTCTCTATCTTCTGTAGTGGTCGGGCATTGATTCCGACTCAACTTCACACCTTGTAACACAGGCAAGAATCATTTCTTTGGCTGGTCCATTTTGAACTTCTTCAAAACTATATCAAGGTATGTGCTTTGTGAAAGTCCAATTAAGCGTCTTGATCTATGTCTATAGATCTTGATGCCCAAAATGTAAGCAGCTTCACCAAGGTCATTCATTCAAAAACTCTTATTCAAGTATCCCTCTATGCTATCCAGAAATTCTATATCATTTCCAATCAACAATATGTCATCCACATATAATATTAGAAATGCTACAGAGCTCCCACTCACTTTCTTGTAAATGCAGGCTTCTCCAAAAGTCTATATAAAACAATATGCTTTGATCACACTATCAAAGCGTTTATTCCAACTCTGAGAGGCTTGCACCAGTCCATAAATGGATCGCTGGAGCTTGCACACTTTGTTAGCACCCTTTGGATCAACAAAACCTGCTAGTTGCATCATATACAACTCTTCTTCTCGAAATCCATTCAAGAATGCAGTTTTGACATCCATCTGCCAAATTTCATAATCATAAAATGAGGCAATTGCTAACATGATTCGGATGGACTTAAGCATCGCTACGGGTGAGAAAGTCTCATCGTAGTCAACTCCTTGAACATGTCAAAAACCTTTTGCAACAAGTCGAGCTTTGTCGGCAGTAACATTACCGTCAGTGTCGGTCTTCTTCTTGAAGATCCATTTTTTTCTATGGCTTGCCGATCATCAGGCAAATCCACCAAAGTTCACACTTTCTTCTCGTACATGGATCCCATCTCAGATTTCATGGCCTCAAGCTATTTCACGGAATCTGGGCTCATCATCGTCTCCTCATAGTTCGTAGGTTCACCATGATCTAGTAACATGACTTCCAGAACAGGATTACCGTACCACTCTGGTGCGGGCCATACTCTGGAAGACCTACGAGGTTCTATTGTAACCTAATATGAAGTTTCATGATCATCATCATTAGGTTCCTCACTAATTGGTGTAAGAATCACTGGAACTGATTTCTGTGATGAACTACTTTCCAATTTGGGAGAAGGTACAATTACCTCATCAAGTTCTACTTTCCTCCCACTCACTTCTTTCAAGATAAACTCCTTCTCTAGAAAGGATCCATTCTTAGCAACGAATATCTTGCCTTCGGATCTATGATAGAAGGTGTGCCCAATAGTTTCCTTTGGGTATCCTATGAAGACGCACTTCTCCGATTTGGGTTCAAGCTTATCAGGTTGAAGATTTTTCACATAAGCATCGCAGCCCCAAACTTGGAGAAACGATAATTTGGTTTCTTGCCAAACCACAGTTCATAAGGCGTTGTCTCAACAAATTTTGATGGTGCCCTATTTAAAGTGAATGCTGCCATCTCTAAAGCATAACCAAAAAATGATAGCGGTAAATCAGTAAGAGACATCATAGATCGCACCATATCCTATAAAGTACGGTTACAACGTTCGGACACACCATTTTGCTATGGTGTTCCAGGTGGCGTAAGTTGTGAAACTATTCCACATTGTTTCAAATGAAGACCAAACTCGTAACTCAAATATTCTCCTCCATGATCAGATCGTAGAAACTTTATTTTCTTGTTACAATGATTTTCCACTTCACTCTGAAATTCTTTGAACTTTTCAAATGTTTCAGACTTATGCTTCATTAAGTAAATATAACCATATCTGCTCAAATCATCTGTGAAGGTAATAAAATAACGATACCCGCCACGAGCCTCAATAATCATTGGACCGCATACATCGGTATGTATTATTTCTAATAAGTCTGTAGCTCGTTCCATTGTTCCGGAGAACGGAGTTTTAGTCATCTTGCCCATGAGGCACGGTTCGCAAGAACCAAGTGATTCATAATCAAGTGATTCAAAAAGTCCATCAGCATGGAGTTTCTTCATGCGCTTTACACTGATATGACCCAAATGGTAGTGCCACAAATATGTTGCGCTATCATTATCAACTTTGCATCTTTTCGCTTCAATATTATGAACATGTGTATCATCACAGTCGAGATTCAACAAAAATAGACCACTTTGCAAGGGTGAATGACCATAAAAGATATTACTCATATAAATAGAACAATCATTATTCTCTGATTTAAATGAATAGCCGTCTCGCATCAAACAAGATCCAGATATAATGTTCATGCTCAACGTTGGCACCAAATAACAATTATTCAGGTCTAAAACTAATCCCGAAGGTAGATGTAGAGGTAGCGTGCCGATGGCAATCACATCAACCTTGGAACCATTTCCCACACGCATCGTCACCTCGTCCTTAGCCAATCTTCGTTTAGTCCGTAGCCCATGTTTTGAGTTGAAAATATGAGCAACAGAACTAGTATCAAATACCCAGGTGCTACTACGAGCATTAGTAAGGTACACATCAATAACATGTATATCAAATATACCTTTCACTTTGCCATCCTTCTTATTCGCCAAATACTTGGGGCAGTTCCGCTTCCAGTGACCAGTCCCTTTGCAGTAGAAGCACTCAGTTTCAGGCTTAGGTCCAGAATTGGGCTTCATCCCGGGAGTAGCAACTTGCTTGCTATTCTTCTTGAAGTTCCCCTTCTTCCCTTTACCCTTTTTCTTGAAACTAGTGGTCTTGTTGACCATCAACACTTGATGCTCCTTCTCGATTTCTACCTCCGCAGCCTTTAGCATTGTGAAGAGCTCGGTAATCATTTTCGTCATCCATTGCATATAGTTCATCACGAAGCCTTTATAGCTTGGTGGCAGTGATTGAAGAACTCTGTCAATGACACTACCATCAGGAAGATTAACTCCCAGCCGAGTCAAATGGTTATGGTACCCAGACATTCTGTGTATGTGTTCACTAACAGAACTATTCTCCTCCATTTTGCAGCTGTAGAACTTGTTGGAGACATCATATCTCTCAACTCAAGCATTTGCTTGAAATATTAACTTTAACTCTTGGAACATCTCATATGTTCCATGAAGTTCAAAACGTCTTTGAAGTCCCAATTCTAAGCTGTAAAGCATGGCACACTGAACTATCGAGTAGTCATCAGCTTTGCTCTGCCAGATGTTCTTAACGTCATCAGTAGCGTCTGCAGCAGGCCTAGAACCTAGCGGTGCTTCTAGGACGTAATTCTTCTGTGCAGCAATGAGGATAATCCTCAAGTTACAGACCTAGTCCATGTAATTGTTGCCATCATCTTTCAACTTAGCTTTCTCCAGGAACGCATTAAAATTCAAAGGAACGGTAGCACGGGCCATTGATCTACAATAACATAGACATGCAAAATAACTATTAGGACTAAGTTCATGATAAATTAAAGTTCAACTAATCATATTAGTTAAGAACTCCCACTTAGATAGACATCCCTCTAGTCATCTAAGTGATCACGTGATCCAAATCAACTAAACCATGTCTGTCATCATGTGAGATGGAGTAGTTTTCAATGGTGAACATTGCTATGTTGATCATACCTACTATATCATTCATGTTCGACCTTTCGGTCTCTGTGTTCCGAGGCCATATCTGCATATGCTAGGCTCGTCAAGTTTAACCCGAGTATTCTGCGTGTGCAAAACTGGCTTGCACCCATTGTATGTGAACGTAGAGCTTATCACACCCGATCATCACGTGGTGTCTCGGCATGTCTTCAGGGAGAACACATATACCTTGAAATTTAGTAAGGGATCATCTTATAATGCTACCGTCGTACTAAGCAAAATAAGATGCATAAAAGATAAACATAACATGCAATCAAAATATGTGACATGATATGGCCATCATCGTCTTGTGCTCATGATCTCCATCACCGATGCATCGTCATGATCTCCATCATCACCGGCGCGACACCTTGATCTCCATCGTAGCATCATTTTCGTCTCGCCAACTATTGCTTCTATGACTATCTCTACCGCTTAGTGATAAAGTAAAACAATTACATGGCGATTGCATTGCATACAATAAAGCGACAACCATATGGCTCCTGCCAGTTGCCAATAGCTTTGTTACAAAACATGAGCATCTCATACAAAAATTAATATCACATCATGTCTTGACCATATCACATCACAGCAAGCCCTGCAAAAACAAGTTAGACGTCCTCTACTTTGTTGTTGCAAGTTTTACGTGGCTGCTACGGGCTTCTAGCAAGAACCGTTCTTACCTATGCATCAAAACCACAACGATTTTTTATCAAGTGTGTTGTTTTAACCTTCAACAAGGACCGGCCATAGTAAAATTTGATTCAACTAAAGTTGGAGAACAGACACCCGCCAGCCACCTATGCGCAAAAGAACGTCGGTAGAACCAATCTCATGAACGCGGTCATGTAATGTCGGTCCGGGCCGCTTCATCCAATAATACCGCCGAATCAAAGTAAGACGTTGGTGGTAAGCAGTATGACTATTATCGCCCACAACTCTTTGTGTTCTACTCGTGTATAAAACATCTACGCATAGGCCTGGCTCGGATGCCACTGTTGGGAATGCGGTAATTTCAAAAAAATTCCTACGATCACGCAAGATCTATCTAGGAGATGCATAGCAATGAGAGGGGAGAGTGTGTCCATGTACCCTCATAGACCGAAAGCGGAAGCGTTTAGTAACGCAGTTGACGTAGTCGAAATTCTTCACGATCCAACCGATCCAAGTACCGAACATGTGGCACCTCGGCGTTCAGCACACGTTCAGCTCGATGACATCCCTCGTGCTCTTGATCCAGTTGAGGACGAGGGTGAGTTCCATCAGCACGATAGTGTGGCGATGGTGATGATGATGTTACCGGCGTAGGGCTTTGCCTAAGGACTACGATGGTATGATCGAGGTGTGTAACTGTGGGGGGGGGGGGCACCACACACGGTTCAGAGAAACTTGTGTGTTCTAGGGTGCCCCCCTGCCCTCGTATATAAAGGAGGGAGGGGGAGGCCGGCCGGACCTAGGGGTGCGCCCAAGGAGAGGGATTCTTACTAGGACTACTAGTCCTAGTAGGATTCCTCCACAAGGAAGAGAGGGGGACGGAAGGAAAGGGAGAGGGGGTAGGAAAGGGGGCGCTGCCCCCCTTCCCTTGTCCAATTTAGATTGCTAAGGGAGGAGGGGGCGCGCGGCCTGCCCTGGCCGCCCTTCTCTCTCTCCACTAAGGCCCATGGTGGCCCATTAGTTCCCCCGGGGTTTTCTGGTAACCCCTCCGGCACTCCGTTTTTACCCGAAACCACCCGGAACACTTCATGTGTCAGAATAACATGGTCCAATATATCAATTTTTTTCTCTCGACCATTTAGAGACTCCTCGTCACGTCCGTGATCTCATCTGGGACTCCGAACAAACTTCGGTCATCAAAAACACATAACTCATAAAACATATCGTCATCGAATGTCAAGCATGCGGACCCCACGGGTCGAGAACTATGTAGACATGACGGAGACACATCTCTGGTCAATAACTAACAGCGGAACCTGGATGCTCATATTGGCTCCTACATATTCTACAAAAATCTTTATCGGTCAAACCGCATAACAACATACGTTGTTCCCTTTGTCATTGGTATGTTACTTGCCCGAGATCCGATCGTCGGTATCATCATACCTAGTTCAATCTCGTCACCGACAAGTCTATTTACTCATTCCGTATTACTTCATCCTGCAACTAACTCATTAATCACATTTCTTGAAGGCTTATAGTGATGAGCATTACCGAGAGGGCCCAAAGATACCTCTCCGGAACACGGAGTGACAAATCCTAATCTCGAGCTAGGCCAACCCAACAAACACCTTCGGAGACACCTATAGAACATCTTTATAATCACCCATTTATGTTGTGGCATTTGATAGCACACAAGGTGTTCCTCCAGTATTCGGGAGTAGCATAATCTCATAGTCTGAGGAACATGTATAAGTCATGAAGAAAGCAGTAGCAATGAAACTGTAATGTTCATAATGCTAAGCTAACAGATGGGTCTTGTCCATCACATCATTCTCCTAATGATGTGGTCCCGTTCATCAAATGACAACACATGTCTATGGTTAGGAAACATAACCATCTTTGATTAACGAGCTAGTCTAGTAGAGGCATACTAGGGACACTTTGTTTTGTCTATGTATTCACACATGTACTAAGTTTTAGGTTAATACAATTCTAGCATGTATAATAAACATTTATCATGCAATAAGGAAATAAATAATAACTTTATTATTGCCTCTAGGGCATATTACCTTCAGAGGGAACCGTGGAGAACAGCGGGGAAGCGACGTCGTGCCATCTGGCCTCCTCTTGTGGTGGGAGAATGGATACTCCTATGGCTCCGGCTGGCACTACACTCTCATCAATGGCACACCGTACTCGATTGATTCTCTATCCTCTCGATGCTCGACCTTCGACCTGTATGCCCACCACCTCCGCCTGACTTTCTTCTCGGGCGAATCTGTCTGTTCCATCGCCTAGAGGAGAAACTTGATGAGCTCGAAGGACTGTGGCATGACTACCGTCAGGGAGTACATCGCCACCCTCATCGCCCACCTCTTGTTCTTTTGCATACATTGCCACATGGCCGTCACCGTCCTCGAAATCTCCTACTCGTTTTTCAAACCAAGTAAGGATCACTTTCAACTTGGCTCACTTCGCCTGGTCGCCGCTAGCGATCTGCCAGATTCGCTGCTGCATCCTCTCAATAGATGTCCTTCTGAGAGGTCTGGTGCTAGCTTTGGAAGACGGGAGGTGGGATGGTGGTATTTCAATGGAGAAGAGGGAGAGGCGAGATGGTTGTTTTGCAATGGAGAAGATGGAGAAGAGAGGGGTGGTTTTGCAATGGAGAAGAGGGAGAGGCGAGATGGTGGTTTTGGAATGGAGAAGATGGAGCTGAGAGGGGGTGGTTTTGCAGTGGAGAAGAGGGAGATGAGCGTGCGACAGCCACTTAGGATTGGACGAGAGGGCCATCGTGTCGTGACTGGATAAAAATCAAAATCAATTTACCCTTCAATTAAGAAAGCGACCCCACATTAACTAGTCTCCCTTGTATTCTGGGTCATATTTGACCATGATTTTAGTGAATAAAATATATATAATACATTGCAAAATAATATAATTTGAAAGTACATTCAGATACGAACCAAATGATACAGTTTTTCATGACATGCATTTATATTTTTCTTGTCAAATATAGTATGTGGTATAACTTTGACCGAAAATACGCAAAACAAAAAAATACTTCCAAGACCAGCGCCGCTCCTCTCCTCTTAAACCACCACTGCTCCTCTCCTGTTCCAATACAAAACCAGCGGCGCTCCTCTCCTCTTCCATTTCAAAACCACCGCCGCTCCTCTCCCGTTCTAATCCAAAACCATCGCCACTCCTCTCCTCTTCCATTAAAAAACGACCGCCGGTGAGTGAATGTGTTGTGGAGAAGTAGATCAATGGAGGAGTACAACCAATACGTGTGGATCGCAGGGGGCGATCCTGAGAAGCTAACTAGGTTGTTGGAGATACAGTCTTGGTTTGACAAACCGGAGCAATCAACGGTGATGGCGACAGCGATGCCAACGGACAAATATCTGGAAAAGAGCAAAAAGGCAGCGATACTCCCAGAGGGAGTCGCACGGGAGTACATAGAGCTACTCCTCTGGGCCATGGAGCAAACAGATTCGCCGGATCCGATCGTGAGGCTGCTGTGGTGGGAGTATCGATCCAAGATGGAGCATCCACTAGAGATTTGTGAGAATCCGGAACTAACTTCCAGAACCTCCTATGTATATTTGTCACCCCAAGATCATTGTTGACAACACAACAAAATGGTATCATTGCACAATACGTAAAAGCATTAAATGTAGTATATTTGTCACAACACATAGCAAGTGAAATGTCTGATGCCGTTTATTACAATCAAAAAACAACGGAAAGTAAAATGCGAGACAACTCCATCTCAGCCATAGGTAGTCGATGTAGTCCATGTGACCTCACTCCTACGGATCATCATAGTTGTCACAGTCACCGCCTTCGTCTTCATGGAACTCTATTGTCAACAAAATTATTGCCATGAGTACATTACATACTCAACATGCCTCCCTCAGAGAGGACCTATTAGCTACATGTGGCTTCAACAGAAGGTTGTATGGCTCATTTGCATAAAATCTAATTTTGTTTGAAATAACAAAGTACTTGGATAATAGCAGTTTTAGTTGAAAACATGTTTTATCTCCAGAATAACTTTCATCAAAGTGAGGATCCTCGAGTAACTCACACTCTTCATAGGTTCCAAGAATAGGGGTAAAGAGTCAATAAGCAAGACAGTCCTGTATGTCAAGAAAGATTCATGTGTCATCCATGACCGTGGACATGGCTATGAATAGTTTTACACTATGTAGAGGTTGTACACTTTACCCACACGACACAATCCCGACTTATTGCCACTAGCCGTCGCTAGCATAGTACACCATTTGGTATACCGGTAGGGAGATTGTGACGAGGTCTTCCATTAGACCAAACATACTATGCCAAGCCCACTAGGTTTCAACACAGAAGTAACCATAGTTCATAGTATGGGACTCCCTTTTGTGCCGAGGATACTCCTCGCAAGACAGCTATCCCATCTGCGGTACGACGATGATGACAATAAGAGTGAACTAGCTAATTAACAAGCCAGTTCCCATATAGCATGTGGCTATACTGTTATCACAATATTCAAATCCAAGACTTATTACGCCTCATGCGACACGGATGACTGATTGCCCGCCTTCAACTTATGAAGGGCAGTCAATCACTCTTTCAATACTTGATCCAGCTGTCGCCCGTGCCAATATTCAGATGGTAAGTTTCAACCAGAGTAGAAGAGGATAGAGGAGGTCAACAACGCCAACCGACCTAACTCAACGAGCTAAGCAACAAGTTCCAAGTGTCAATGATCTGAAGATCATGAAAATAAGGATGTATAGAATGATAAGCAGGGCTAAGCATTTCTACTCTATCGGAATAATATATCATTCTACTCAGGTGTCAAGTGAATAGGCAACAAGCAAATTAAGGAAATGTGTCAATCGACACGCTAGCTACGAGAATTAAAAAAACATGCATATAGTAACCATAAATACAATGCAATTTTGTAAAACATAGGATAAGCATGACCAAAGAAGGAGGCATGCCTTCGTTGTTGAGTCCTTCTTCGGTAACTTGATCTGCATGTGTCCAACATCATCACTCCCTACTTGTCGCAACATTAGAAAAATACAAACAAATAAATGCCAAAGCAATAAATTCCAAATAACTTCCAAAACAACAATAAGAGTGGATAGGAAGATATTGATCAAGATGAAGATCCAAAAGGAGGTAGAAAGATAGGAATGTATGAAAGAGGATTCAACCAAGTGATATAGTTTAAGTCGATGATGGATAGGCAAGGCTTGCCAGCAGACTAATGTTATGACAAGCACTATGCTACTAACCACCAGTACTACCCCCTACACATCTCAGCTAACTATATAACAAATGCAATGGCACCAACACACATGAAATGGAGCCGTCCTATGCATTTAACTACACAATCACAACATGACATGATAAAAGGTAAAAGTTAACCATGATAAATATTTAGATAGATAGAATCTAAATATTTATAATGATCAATTGCAACCAAACATATACAAAAACTATGTAATAACTGAAAACAAGTGTTGCATAAGACAAGCAAACCATGATTACAAACTATACTACTTAAGCAATCAAACATCATTCAACAACATGAACTGAATGATCTATGTATAGCCTTAAAACATTATTAAAGTAAAATAGGATCCACTCAATTAAATCGAACCAATTCATTTGTCAAACAATTAACAAAACTATACAACACATGGAGCAATTGGATGAACAACTATCCTCAACATGATATGATTAAGACTAATAATTAACCCATAACAAATATTTGGATGAATCCAAATATTTATAACGGTTAACCACAAGAAAAGACTATAAATCAAACATAACAACTATTAGTGAGCATTTCTATAACAAAAGACAAACCAATATTATGGTAGAAACTAATTAAACCACTAAATAATAAGACACATATCATACAATGCATGTGCATATAGAATCACTAGAGATGTCTTAACTAATAACACAAGCATCAAACATACTAGTGATCATGAGAAGATATGAAACTTGGCCATGCTCTTTATAATAAGAAACAACAAATATCTAAATAGCCACTAGAAATAAGATTACCACCACATGTTTTTAACAACATAACTATTTGTGCATGCTAAGCCTATGAAGAAGGCATAACTCAAACTACATGAAAGGTAAACTATCTTAAGTATGAGATGAACTACTTTAACACATATTAAACACTCATAATACCACATGAGACAAGTCAAGAATATATGAGAAACATAAATACAACTATAACACATGGAGTAGAACAAGACATTAAAGATCACTTGCATGAATAATGGCTAGACATGTAACAATGTAGCAACAGATACACATGTCTAATGCTAAGGATGGATGATCATCACATGAGATGCCAAAGTATGGTACTAATAGAATACAACTCATAACTATGAGATAACTTAGTTGATATCAACTAACATGACTATCAAGCATGGCAATATCACACAACCCTGCATACCAGTTATGAAAAATAAGAACATTGAGTAAGCATACCAGCATGTCAACAGTAATAATAAATCACAGAGTCAACAACATCAAGAAATGCATTGTACTAACATGAATAACATGGACAAGGTCTTGACATGCCTTTTTTTGTCTAGTGCAATAACCTACACTTGCAATACTTCATATTAACAACTAGACATCATACAACACTCATGACAATTACTATGATGTAATAAGCTATGCTCTATGCTGCAATAATAAATTATGTAATGCAATACAAATATACCATGACATGAAGCATCCAACCATATAATCTTGGATAATAAAGATCTACAAAACAAGAGGAACAACTAGGGAATAATATTTTATCCAAAGAACAACAATGTACTCATTTCCCAACAACAAGGCATTTCATTTGATATCTACTATGAAGAAAACTATGTCACAACGTATATTAAAAATGTATAAACATCTACCGTAGACATGATATGATTTCTAACCAATAATACAAACATGTGACATGGATGAAAATGAATATGTAAACCATATATAAGATATATCCATGCTACGCAAAAATTCAAAATAGCAAGACAATCATGATTACATAAACAAAGGAAAGCCTAGCATAATCCTATGGAATTATAAGCATGGAGAACATTCAACAAAAAATGTGCCCATGCAAAGACACAACCACATGATCTATAAAGAAAAATAATAACATGACACCATACAAAACTATAAGAAATAAATAAAAGAAATCCTTACACTAAATCTAGTCAATCACATCTAACTCGTAGATTTATGGAATAATTAAGAGCGACTCCTTGGCATGTCATGACCATATAAAAATATGAAACCAACACAGAAGTTCACCGATCAACTAGAGCGACTCCTTGGCATGTCATGACCATATAAAAAATATCAAACCAACACAAAAGTTCACCGATCAACTACTACACATGATAACATATCACAAAACTAATATGAAACAAAGGCGTAACACACTACTGGAATTAGGCATGAATTGCATACATGAAACCAAAAACTGTATTGAAATCTATAGACATGTCTAACATAAGACAATAACAATACAAACAAAATATTATCGACTTCCGACAAAAAACACTTAATCCATAAACAAATAAATCTAATAAGTAATTTGTCACATGCAAAAATTATGAGACCAATAGGATGCACTACTAGGGATATCGCAAACATATGAACAATGGCATATCAATACAAAATTTCACTGATGAACAAACCTGATTCAATCTTGGGCAAGAACGACTACAACAAAAGTTATACTAAAATGCTATTGATGAAACTAGTGATATAACTCCACCATGGGGCTACTATGGGATTGGAAACAAACCATATATTGAACACAAGATCATCCGAGGAACAAAAAAATACGCCGACATGTCGATGGCATCCGTTCATGCATCGACGCGAGCATCGGTATAGATGGGATGAACGATGATGTCTAAGGGATAAATTAGATTATGATGAGTACACATGCATAAGGAATTTGATAGAGGCTCACCGAGTTTGGTGGAGCGGTTCAAAGAACTCAACGAATAGTGTAGATGTACTTGTAAAATTTTTCATATGTGGTCGACGAATGACGTTCTTTCTTCTCTAAATGGATTCAATGCATGGAGGAGAATCATCTGGCGCGAGGATTTTGATGGAGGTGCTTGGAGTCACCGGGAATGAGCACCGGCGTCCATGGAGCTTCACAAGTTCATGGAGATGTCTTGTAGAGAGGAGGAAGGGAGAGGGCAGAACAAGTTGTGGGATTGGAAGAGTAGACCAAGACGCACTTCTACATATATTGAAAACGTGAAATGGTTGAAAGTTTTTTTTTAAATGGAACACAATGATTCCATACTTCACACAGGTCCGGCCAAAGTGCTGGCCAAGCGGATGGATACATCATATGAGAGATCCTGATACCAGGTCTCTCCACTTGCCTGATGGCTAGCACCAACGGCAGCTAAAACATGAGATAGCTTATTACATGCCCTCAGGGCAAAGGAAAAGACAACACGACTGAAATTTAGTCTAGCAAATTGACGAATCTCTCTAAATAGGAGGCCTTCAGCAGCTAGATCCATCTCTGTTCCCTGTAGAACCATGACTAGAACCTGGCAGTCCAACTCAACCTCGACGTTCATCATGCCCCAGTTAGATGCCGCCACTAGCGCCACCGCACACGCTTCTGTTTCTGCTTGTAGTGCCGATGTGACGTGCCGTAGGCACCCTACTCCAATGCCTCGGATATCACCCACATGGTCCCGGATAACAAAGCCCCACCCGACTGTACCTTGCCACCCCGAGAACGCCCCATCACAGCTGATCTTCAGGAGGTATTCCTCAGGATTCTACCAGTCCACCACTATTTGTGGCTGCTTATCAGTACGAGGCTGTCGGCACAGTGCAAGGGAATCAGTGGCCCAATGATTAATATCAGCCGGGAAGTTGTCCGCACATCCTGCTGTCGGTGGGAAACGACACCTATGGGATCACAAGAATCCCTAGTACGGTTGCGGGGCGCGGGGTCATGAGAAGAGCGGGATCAGCAGTCAGCACAAGCACACGGGTCGTTTACCCAGGTTTGGGCCGCAAGGATGCGTAATACCCTAGTCCTGCTTTGATGTGTATATCTGTGTTCTTGGAGTTCTTGAGCTAGCTACAATGGGTGTAACTTGTCCAAGGGTCTGAATCCTTCTCCTGGATGCCTCGGGCCTCCTTTTATAGTCAAGGGGATCGCCACAATGGCACACAGGAGGTGGCATCGGGGCACAGAGGCTAAGCTTATCGCTTAGCCATTACGGGATGAGATGCATTTAATGCGCCTCTCATGTGTCCCCTTGCTTTACCACTGCCTCGCCCTGCTTCGACACGCGCTTGGTCCAGCGAGGCGGTCAGCGCCATGTAGGCTGGCAGGCTGCTGAGGTGGCATGGTGGTAGGGCCTTCACAAAGATTTGCATGCCTCCATGTTGACACGGAGGTGCCTGCCTAGCTGGCGGGCTGGCAGCTGCATGCGAGCGGTGGTAGAAACTTGGCGGGTGCGGGCCTAGCTGTGGCCCCGTGGATGTCCTCGGCAAGGGCCTTGCCGTGGCGTCGTGGTCATCCCCGGCAAGGATCTTGCCGGGGGTCTCATGGGTTTCCTTGGCGAGGATCTCGCCGAGGTTCATCGTCTTCTAATCCTCATCTAATTTGGAGTGTTTCTTGTCTTCACAAAGATCTACATGCCATCATGGAGGCACCTCTGAGCCTTGGTCCCAACGTGGTTGGTGGCGTTGGGAAACATGGGGCTCAAGGGTGGCGCGCCCTGCTGGCGTTGGGTAAGCTGCCCGATAGGGTCCTTGCCGGGGCCGTGGAGGTCGCCCCGGCAAGGGTCTTGCCGGGGGAAACCACCTCGCCTTCTTGCTCTTTGTGTCTTTGTCTTAGCGTTGCTTTGACCATCTTGCCGCTTTGGATCCTCCCTCCGCCCTGCTAAGTGCGTCCGTGGGCGCAGCTCTGACTGCCTGTGCACAAGTAGGGGTTACAAGGAGCGCCCCTACTTTAGTACACCGACAGGAGCCCCCGGGCCTAGGCCACACATAAGCGCAAAGCGTTGTTGGGCTAGGCCCAAAACGGTGCGCGGGCAGGTGGGGCTGTTTTTATCGTAGTAATATTCTTCGTCCGTTGTGCTTCCCCACGACCTGCGTTGAATGCGCGATGTGGGGGTCGTGCTTGACGTGGGGGAATGCGTGGGGCGGTTCCTGCAGGCATGCGTCATGTCGTAATAAATGGGAAAGAGGCGGCCCACGTCTTCCCCATAAAAAGGAATAACCGCGGGCGCGTGGCTCATTTACCCTCTGTGCTTTCCCCAATCTTGACCTCGCCATCCTCATCTTCTTCCTCCTCAAGCTCATTTCTTCAATGATGTCATGCGCACTTTTGGCTTTCGTCTGTTGGATCTCACGCCGAATGCCGTGGCGGGCTTGTCGTACTTTGCGCACCTCTGCATGGGCTTCGCCGGTGTGGTTCCCAGCACAGTGCTTTTCCGACACTACTTCTCCCCCCACGTCTAACTCGGGGGTGCCCTTTCTAGGAGTGTCGCCTGGATCCCGCAGGACTAGGAGAAAGGAGCCTACCCAGGGGGGTGCCACCAAGGAGAGGTGGGAGGAGTGGCGGGGCCGATGGTGCTGGATCGTGGAGGAGAACCCACCGGATTTCTGCCGGGGTGTTCGTCGGGAGTCGCTGCTCCGTGGCACGGACTGGAGCAACCTCGACCCTGATGACAAGAAGTTTTTGGTCGCCACCACCAGGATTCGCCACCTCACCGTAGACGGGCTCACCCTCGAGATGATTGCGGCGGATTTCATCCGTCGCTGAATCGCTCCGCTACACAAGAAAGGGAGGCCTGCCTGGGATTTCAGAAATGCGGCCGACATCATGAGGCTCCGCACCGGCCTGAAGCACAACCTCATGGTGATGGGGCACTCCTAGTTTTGCCGGAGGCCCTTCCAGCTTGACGTGTTCGCCGACGTCAAGGTGGAGAGGACAGGCAAGGCCGCGAAGTCCAGCAAGGTCGTCAAGGGACCTTTGTTCAGGCTGCCGCCGGGAGTGGTCCCGCTGATCAACAACACCTGGCAGGCCGGCATCCTCGCTATGATGCCAGTCTTCAACGCGCACGGTCTTGACCCAGCTTGGGTTGAGCCCCTGGCACGCGCGGTGGAGGAGTTCTTCGACAACCCAGTCGAAGAACTCAATCATGACGAGCCGCTGCTCATCCAGGACACCACCCAGGAGGAGCTGGACTACATCGCCGCCAGACCGGTGGAGGCGGAGCTTGCCAGGGCGGCTGGCAACACCGGCGGCATGGAGAACGAGGTCGCCGTGGCCAGGGAGGCGAGCGGCGTCAGCCCCGAGGCCCCCTCCGTCGAGGACGTGGCGGAGGAATCGTCCGAGGAGGAGGTCGGGGCCGAAGACCCCTCAGCCACTAATAAGAGATGCGTCTTGCATCGGGCCAGCTCTGGCGAGCCGGTCCGATCCAGCAGGGTCGAGCCGTGGAAAGAGGTCCAAGGGAAGGCCACGTGCGTGACGAGGGCCACGGCGGCGAAGAAGAAGGTCGTGGTGGCGAAGAAGAAGGCCACTACCTCTTCTTCATCCAAACTCTACCGGACTCCATCACCTTCCCCTCCTCCTGTAGACGCCGGCATGGAGGTCACCTTCGACTTTTCGTCCCGCAGCCCGAGGAGGAAAAGGAAAGCAGCAGAAGAGGAGGTGGAGGATGAGTAAGCATTCTTCCCCTTGCCGTTTCCGTCCTCTCCAATCATGTCGTCTTCCCCGATTATCTTTGTCTTTGCAAGGAAATGGAGACGCTGGCGCAGCGGGTGGCGAAGAGGGCCAGGGCCTCGGCGGGTAGACAGCCCCCGGCGTGTACCTCAAAGGTGCCGCTGGTGGTGGAGAGTAGCCCAGACAGCAGCCCGCGGCAGAACCCCCAGCTCAGCCCCCAACGTGCGGTCACCACCTACTCCCCATCAATGTGCGCTGATGTGTGACTTTTTGGTACTGACCTTGCCGTGGCTGCAGGAGGAGGGCAGCAGCAAAAAGAGCTGCCAAGGGCCACCCTCACCACGCCGCCTCCATCGACCACACCACCCCGATGGGCGTCCCCAGCAAGGGCACCAGACACCGAGCCCATGCGCACGGAGGAGGAGGAGGTGGACTTGGCCACTGGTGACCCCATCCCGGCAACAAATGTTGGCGGGGACGTGGCCACTTCTTCTCAGGCCGGCACGGGTGAGTTATTTGACCTTCCTTACACTTCTTCTTCTTTTCCTTTGAATCTTGATCTTGACCCTGCGTCATTTGCTCTTTCGGCATCCAGATCCTCCCCCGGCGAACCAGGAGGATACTGACACCATCATCAAGGTGGTCGCTACGGACGCCGTGGCCGAGGCTGACAAGGTCGCCGCTGAGGAGGCCGCCGAGACCACGTCCGAGGATGCCACCAAGGGATTTGCCGAAGAGGCCGGTGAGGCTGCCGCCCAGGAGGCTGGCAAGGGCACTGCCGAGGAGGCCGACAAGGGCGCTGCAGGGAAGGCCGGCAAGGCCCCTGCCGAGGAGGATGGCAAGGATGCTGCTGAGGAGGCCACAAAGGCCGCTATCGAGGGGGCCGGCAAGGCCGCTACCGAGGAGGAGGTGGTTAGTGACCAACCCTCCTCGTCCGCCGCCTCCGCCTCAGGCAAATATCTGAAGGTGAGTGATGACCTGTTTATCCACCTCCCGAGGACGGCGAGCACCAGGGCGCGGGCCGAGGGGGTGGTGTTCGACAATGAAGTCCTCGCCGCCGTCGGGCTCGAGGTCGTCGAGGAGCCGAGCGCCGGTGGCGGTGGCACCCACGAGGAGCAGCTTCGTCGAGCCATGAGCGCCAGCTTTTGGAAGCTGCAGGTGCTCCATCGCGCCTGCCTAGACAACGTGAAGTCCAGGAATGCGGTGGCGGACAACGCGGAGGCAGACTTCGAGAAGCGCATCGCTGAGGTGCAGGCCTGGTTCCACCAGGCCCACGAGGAGCTGAAGGCCGCACAAGGACAGCTGGCGGAGCGTGATCTGGAGCTTGTCCTAAAGCAGGCCGGCATTGAGAAAGCCCAGGAGGCGGCAAAGGAAGGCTTCCAAGGCCGAGGCCGCTCGGTCCCAGTGCCAGGCCGAATTGGACTCTCGAGAAGAGGGGCCCGTGAGGCGACGCTTGACGCTGCACTCCTCGACAAGGACGAGGAGGTCGAGAAGCTTGCCGCGGCGCGCATCCGGGAGCTGGAGCATGAGCACAAGGAAGCGCTCGATGCCCATGCTCTAGCCCACGGCAACAAGGTGAAGGAGCTGGAGGCGGAGCGGGACGGCCTAAAGGCCAGGGCCGATCAGCTGGCGGAGGAGAGGGACACGGCCAACTGTGCCCTAACAGTGGCGCAGGACGACATCGTCGCCAAGGCCGAGCAGCTCGCCTGCGTCAACGACTCCATCAAGGACCTGAAGCTGAAGCCGGAGGGCCTTGAGAAAACGCTTTTGGAGGCTAAGGCCCGGGAGGGGGCCCTGACCAAGAGTCTGTCGGAGGAGAGGCAACTGCGAAAGAACGACGCCGCCAACCACGCGGATTTCGTGAAGCGCGAGGACCTCTAGATGAGCCGCCTCGTCCACGTCGCCAACAGGAACACCAAGCAGCTATCGTACATGGGGATGCCGGAAGTGGCGTTCACCCCAGAGCCGAACGTGAGCCCCAACACCAAGCTGACCCTATTCTTTGAGGGCGTTCTTAGAGCCCTGGAGCGATTCAACTCCAACCGGGCGAGCTCCCTGGCCAGCGAGGCCCGGACACTATTCCGTGGCGCCATGACCAAGGTCCTCACCAAGCTCGCATACTGGAACCCCAAACTTGACATTGACGCCGCGCTGGATAGCTTGCCGGACGATGCAGACCTCACAATGCTCAAGGAGCGCATCGAGCCCATCATCAGCCGCGTCGGCAAAATTCAGAGGGTAGAGGGCCAGTGCCGGGATTAGGCACCCCATTTCTTGTTGCCGCTGTGGGTTCACTACCAAGAAAATTCATATCTTTAGTTAGAACCGCAGCAACAATTGATGTAATATAACTCTGCAGTATTTTAAATCGATGCATGTTATTTCCCTGTTCAACCCCTCCTTGTACATCCACCCTACGCCAATTGGGCAGGCTTGCCGGTGCGTAAACCCAAACTGCGGCACTTTGAAGGACAAATCCTTTAGCGGCCGGCAGGGTGTGCTTGCTGTCGTGTGAACCACCTTGCCGTTCTCAACGCAGCCACTCGAACTGTCGGTCGGACTCGAGACAGAGCGAGAGCGTTGCCAATAGCGGAAGGCCACCCTGCCGTTCTCGACATAGCCACTCGATCTGTTGAGCAGACCCGAAACAGACCAAGGGTGTTACCAATAATGGAAGGGCCCCACTGCGTGCAGGTTTCTTATACAAGGGAAAGATCTCCGAGGAGGATAACTTTATACAAAAAGGAATTACTTAGAATTTTTGCATGACTTAGCTTTCCTGTCATCACGCGGATGCTTGCTGCATCTGCTGATGGTGATGCTTGCTTGGTCGCCTTCCTCCTTAGAAGCCATGGCGACAGAGAACTATAGGGCAGATAACCGAACCAGATCGTCACTACTGCACCTCCCCCTACCTGGTGCGCCAAAGATGTCGGTGGGAAACGACATCTATGGGATCACAAGAATCCCTACTACGGTTGGAGGGCACGGGGTCGTGAGAAGAGAGGGATCAGCAGTCAGCACAAGCACACGGGTCGTTTACCCAGGTTCGGGCCACAAGGATGCGTAATACCCTAGTCCTGCTTTGATGTGTATATCTGTGTTCTTGGAGTTCTTGAGCTAGCTACAATGGGTGTAACTTGTCCAAGGGTCCGAATCCTTCTCCTGGATGCCTCAGGCCTCCTTTTATAGTCAAGGGGATCGCCACAGTGGCACACAGGAGGTGGCATCGGTGCACAGAGGCTAAGCTTATCACTTAGCCATTACGGGACAAGACGCATTTAATGCGCCTCTGATGTGTCCCCTTGCTTTACCGCCGCCTCGCCCTGCTACGACATGCGCCTGGGCCAGCGAGGCGGTCAGCTCCATGTAGGCTGGTAGGCTGCTGAAGTGGCGCAATTGTAGGGCCTTCACGAAGATTTGCATGCCTCCATGTTGACATGCAGGTGCCTGCCTAGCTGGCGGGCTGGCAGCTGCATGGGATCGGTGGTAGAAACTTGGCGGGTGCGGGCCTTTCTGTGGCCCCGCCGATGTCCTCCGCAAGGGCCTTGCCGGGGCCCCGGCAAGGGTCTTGCCATGGCGTCGTGGTCATCCCCGGCAAGGATCTTGCCAGGGGTCTCATGGGTTTCCTTGGCGAGGATCTCGCCGAGGTTCGTCGTCTTCTAATCCTCATCTGATTTGGAGTGTTTCTTGTCTTCACAAAGATGTGCATGCCATCATGGAGGCGCCTCCCGAGCCTTGGTCCCAACGTGGTTGGTGGTGTTGGGAAACCTCGGGCTCGAGGGTGGTGCGCCCTGCTGGCGTTGTGCAAGCTGCCCCAGTAGGGTCCTTGCCGGGGGCCCGACAAGGGTCTTGCCGTGGCGACGTGGTCATCCCCGGCAAGGATGTTGCTAGGGGTCTCGTGGGTTTCCTTGGCGAGGATCTCGCTAAGGTTCGTCGTCTTCTAATCCTCATCTGATTTGGAGTGTTTGTTGTCTTCACAAAGATTTACATGCAATCATGGAGGCGCCTCCCGAGCCTTGGTCCCGACATGGTTGGTGTCATTGGGAAACCCGGGGCTCAAGGGTGGTGCACCCTGCTGGCGTTAGGCAAGCTACCCCGACAGGGTCCTTGCCGGGGCCATGGAGGTCGCTCGGCAAGGGTCTTGCCGGGGGAAACCACCTCGCCTTCTTGCTCTTTGTGTCTCTGTCTTAGCGTTGCTTTGACCATCTTGCCACTTTGGCTCCTCCCTCTGCCCTGCTAAGTGTGGCCGTGGGCGCGGCTCTGACTGCCCGTGCACAAGTAAGGGGTACAAAGGAGCGCCCCTACTTTAGTACACCAACACCTGCCCTATCCCCCCGCATTAATTTTATTCCATCAAGTCCACCACCGCCATAGCAGGCATGTCACTATTACTTTTTTATGCTCTGGTAGATGGAATATTTCATGCATCACTTCACCTGCATCTCAACATGCGCACATCTGTTGTCTTTCAGGTTCAAGCTGCAGAACTCGCATCACTTTCTTAACTTGTTTGCAGCGTAAGAACAAATGCGCCCCGTCCTCGTCTAGCCGCCGGCAACAAACACAAAGGGTGTCACACTCAATGCCCATTCACTTCATATTCATCCTTAAAGATAGACAGTTATGCGCAAAGTGCCACATAAACTGCTAAATCTTAGGCTGGCAAGGTATTGACCAAATGTCCTTCCATTCCCAAGTAGGTGCAGGGGTGTTGGACGTTCCTAGCAGATTCATGTCTCTTCCTTTTAAGTACACCTTATAGGATGACTTAACTGAAGACTTCCCCTTGCTATCATATTACCAAGCATATGAGTCCTCATACTCCTCCCAGACAGGGGTGGATAGGATGATTTTATCCTCCTCGGGCATAAAAATTTCCTAGACCAGCCTTTCATCCCATTGTTGTGTGTCTGGGTCGACGAGCTCAAACATTGTAGTTAGTATGCAGCGCCCCCTTGGTGTCATTGGGATTCTCACATTCTCTCTGTTCAGCCATGGGTCCTCCCAAATTCGTATTGTGGTGCCATCTCCCACCCGGCATATTAGTCCTTCTTTGAGCAGTGAAACACCCTTCAAAATACTTCGCCATGTGCAAGATATTCCAGCATGTGGTTCAGCTTGTAGGATCGATGTGCGTGGGAAGTACCGTGCCTTCAGAACTTTGGCACATAAGAAGTCGGGGCCGGATAACATCAGCCATGCTTGTCGGGCTAACATAGCTAGATTGAAGCCATATATGTCCCGAAATCACATGCCCCCATCCTTTCGGCTTTGTTAATAGCTCCCAACTTAACTAGTGCATTGTATTGTTTTTCTCTTGCCTGGCCCACCAGAACCTGCAGATCATCATGCCAATCTCTTCACACAAAGTTTTTGTGAGGTCAAAACATTACATGGAAAAGGTTGGTATAGCTTCACAGTAATCTTTCCTGCCATCGTTGGATTTTCTGCCATACCCTCTCTTTCAAATATTCAAAGACTTGCTTTCTAGCTTGGCCAACATAAACAGGGAGCCCCAAATACCTTTCTGACATTGCTTCGTCGTTGATATGAAGAGAATCCAGAACTTCCCTTTTTTGTGCCTCTCTAGTGTTTTTGCTAAACGTGACAGAAGACTTGTCATAGTGGACAACTTGCCCCAAGAAACCTCATACAGCTGTAGCACATTCTGCAGTGACATAGCGCTCTCTCACGAAGCTTTAATGAGCACTAGTGAGTCATCCTCAAACAATAGATGGTTGAAACTCGGGGCTGCATTGCAAATACAAATACCACTTAGGGTCCATTTGCCTGTGCCTTATCAACAAGGTCGAGAGCCCTTCGACACAAATGAGGAATAGATAGGGGGATAAGGGATCCCCTTGTCGAAGTCCTCGTTGTGGCACAATTACATGAGTACATTCTCCATTAATCTTGACTTTGTAGTATACTGAGGTGACACATGTCATAATGCGCTCTATCCATTGCTCATTGAAACCAAGCTTAGCTATCATCTTCTCCAAAAAGTGCTACTCAACTCTATCATATGTTTTGCTCATGTCGAGCTTCACAGCTGCATACCCATTTTTGCTACCTCTTTTGTGTTGCATATAGTGTGTGCATTCATAAGGAAGCAAAATATTATCCATGATCAACCGGCCAGGAACAAAAGCAATTCGATTGGGGGAAATAATTTCTGGAAGAATTTGCTTCAAACGATTTGCAAGGACCTTAGAAATTAGCTTGTACACCACATTACAAAGGCTGATCGGTCGAAGGTCCTTCATGCTCTCAGGGTTTTTATCTTTTGGGATTAGAACCACACAAGTATCATTCCACCCCTCCGACATCGGACAACCATTAAGGAATGCAAGCACTTCCGCCACAATGTTATCTCCCACCACATCCCAATTTTTTTTGTAGAAAACTGAAGGCATACCATCTGGTCCAGGAGCTTTAATATATCCAATACTCTACAAAGCTTCAAACACCTCCTCTCGGGTATAGTCTTGTAGGAGGAGCTCATTCATGTTGGTAGTGACACGTGCATCAACGCAAGACAACAGTTCATCTTGACTGGTTCCTGCATGGGATGTAAACAGATTTAAAAAATAGTTAGTGGCTACCTCCTTCATCTCCATATCCTTGTCCACTATACTTCCATATTCGTTATTCACCCTTTTTATTCTATTCCGACTCTTTCTCTCCGATGCAGCTGCATGAAAAAACTTCGTGTTTCTGCACTTCCTCTCATCCAATTAACATGCGCTCGTTACTTCCAATATGTTATTTCTAGTTGTTCTTCTAGTCGACTGAGTTGAAAGCGGAGAACCTGCTCACGTCTTACTTGCTCCTCACTTATGTTTTTCCTTCTCTCCACTTCTAGCTCCTTTTTTAATCTATGAATTCTCTTCTCAAGGTCTCCCAAGATATTCCTATTCCAATCTACAAGCTCCTTCATGACTCCCTTCGCTGCTCTAGCCACTTCCTTCCCTTCCAAAAATATCTCGTTCCCCCACACATTCTGGACAATCTCCCGGCACCCCTCCTCCTGTAACCACCCCGCATCAAAACGTGGATTTGATGCCAGAATAGAAGATCGCCTGACCGCTGCAGCCCCCGCCGTATCAATGATAACCGGTCTATGATTCGAGTGGCGTGGATCATCATTAGTGACTCGGTATCCAGTAAATCTGTTGCACCACGACTGGGTTGCGACGGCTCTATCGAGCCTCTCCTTGACATATTTTACAGCCGTGTGGCTATTGTTTCTCTAGGTAAAGGTGTCACCAACAAAGCGAAGATCCCCCAACTCACATACTTCCAACGTTGCCTTAAACCGGTCCATGCATGCTTGACTCCTCGGCATGCCACCCTCCTTCTCCCAAGAGTGCAACACCTCATTAAAATCCCCCGCACGTAACCATGGCTTATTATTTTGGTATTTTAGGTTCCTTAATAGCCTCCAAGTTTTCTCTTTTTCCTCCATCTTTGGCTCACCATATATACGCGTAGACCTCCACTTAAACCCATCATCCTCAGTAATCTCAGTGTCAATGTGATATTTAGATATGAAACAAACAATCCTCAGGTTCACTTCCTTCTTCCAAAACATAGCTGGCCCGCCACTTTGTCCCTCGCTGTTTTTCACCATCATACATGTCATATTCATTTTCCATCGCAACCACTCTAACCTATGCTGCTCCATCTTCGTCTCCGGCAAAAATAGAACATCGGGGCCCTCCTTCTTCTGGAGCTCCGGAAGGCGGCGAATTGCCGGGCCATTCCCCAACCCCCGGCAATTCCAAGCTATAAGCCTCATAGTGTCTCGCGGAGCTGTTCCAACAGCCCCGTGTTCACATTTACAGAATTTCCATCCTTCATACCAGTGGCCTCCATAAGACGGCTTCTTTTCTGATCACCCAAACCTTCCACTTCCATCTCAACACCACCCCTCTTCTTCTCCAGAACTACTCTCTCCCCCTCTCCTACCTTCCTTCCCTCCCTATGCAGCCTCTTATACTTCCCTCCTCTTCCCTTTGGTGGTTCGAGCCCGCGCTCTCCTTTCCTCTGATCACACCTTCCATCACCATCCTTATATGGTATGCTTCCCTCCTCACCAACTCCCCCTACTGTAACTACATCTTTCCCTACCCCCTCCCCTTAACCTGAATAATTCTTCTCGATTACTTCATAAGCAGCCACTACCTTCTCGCCACCGCTATGGTTCTTTGTCTCCTGGGAGCTGTATAAGAATGCACCTTTATTTTCCTTTACTTCCCTATGTTCCAAAACTAGTTTTTCCTTGATGCTTCCATCTGTCTTGCTACTTGGGTCCCTACTTTTTGATTTCCTCCAATTAGGCCCATCACTCCCTGACTTGTATTCGCTCCCTGACCACCCATATCGCCTTCTACTGTATCCTCTATCAAACTCAGCTCCACCCCTCCTCCTATCCTAAAACCCCAGATTTCTCTCAGGTAAATAACACAGCCATCTCTCATACTCCGCTACCTCTCCCCTCTTCAACTTCTTCTTACAGTCTTTATCTATGTGCCCTAAGCGGCCAAATGTGAAGCAAAAATCCGGCAAAAATTCGTACTGAAAATAGCACTAGTTTTTCTCTTCGTCGTCCTTCTTCTTCTTTAAATCCTTCACAACAGTGTCACCATCCTCATCTTCCTCGTCCTCGAGAAACATCCCGCACATCAGGGGCTCAGCAATCTTGATCCTCACCTTAACTCACAAGCATTGTCCTAGAGTCGTGTCATCCTCTCCTGTATCAACCTCAACTAGGTCTCTGACTTGTTCACCCATGTCCTCCGCAAGCTCTTTGCACAACATCCCTAGAGGTACATTATATATACAGAACAAAATTGGAACCTTCTCAAACATGTACTCGTCGAGAGTTTTGGTTGGATCAAACTCCACCACCACGAGAAGATCCTTATTAGAAGTCCAAGGTCCATTCTCCGCTGCCTTCCTCTACCCTGCCTCCTGCTGGAAGACAAAAAGGAACCTATTCCCCCCATGTCCTTCACCTCCAATTTTTCCATGAGACACCAAGCTTTTCCAAGGGCTACTTCCATCCCCGCAGCATCCCCCAGCCTATCTGATATCAGCTTCCCCATCGCCTTCACAACCGCACCCTCCTTCTGCTTTTGTATAGATCTTGTCCAACCAGCCTTCACCCCTTTCTTCTCCACCTCAGATAGATTCATCTTCCTTAGCATCCCTTCCACTCCCTCCATGCCACCATGCCGGAACCAGAAACTGACCAGAAATTAACTAGGTTCAGGTGGTCTATGACTAGGTGCCCTAGATACATCTAGAAGGTATTGGTGGATGGGTTGACGAGAGCACAGATGAGGGGCTCGATCATGAAGATGTGCCCCCAATCAGGATGACGAGAATTGTGATCAAAGGGTGCGCAGGATTCCCGTGGTGAAAACCTAGTGGCGGCTGTGTGGGGAACCTAGGACGAAACGCCTCACGATCGCCACAACAAAAACCCTAATCGTCACCTGCAGGACAGACCACTCGGGCCCAAGGGTTTAGAGCAGGGGTGTGTGTGGTAGCTGTATGTTTTTCTTCTCTGGAATGGGTGCGCTTTAAGGGTGGGTGAAGGAAGGAGATGAAGTGATTGAGGTGGCAGAGCAAGTGGAGGCGCACGATAAGGCCTTTCAGTTTTAGAAACTTATGGGTTTATGGGAAATGAAAGGAGAGGAAGAATCATGTGTGTTGGTGTTCCCTTTCTGTAGGTTTGTAATCGTACAAAGATGGAGGAGAAGAAAGGTGGCTGTGCTGGGTGAGATAGGCCAGATCGTCCTGGCCATGAGGAAGGAGGAGAGAAGAAAAAAATAGAGAGGGGGTTATTGGGTTATGGTCCAAGACAGATGGAGAAATAAAAAATAAAAGAGATGGGCTGGGACTGGTCCATTCGCTTGAGACGACTAAGAAAGACAGGGAAAATAGAGAAGGTAGATTGTGCATTGGATATTGCTAGAGTTTGGGAAAAGAGATTAAATAGATTTTACTTCTTAGGAAAATCTTGAAAAGGAATAGAAGCTAATAAATTCAAAAGAAGTTCCAAAATACATATGCGCATAATTAAATATATGCTGAAGGGAGGAAAACAAAACCCAACTAAAAGAAAAGAACAAAACTCAAATTAAAATTTAAGTTTGCATTAGATTAAATTAAATCTTCCAAACTATAAAAGTCCAATTTAAGCTTTATTACCAAATAAAACAAACAAAATTTTCTCGCCCTGATTTTTGGAAAGCTATTTCTTAAACATATCGAGAATCGGGATGTTACAGATGTAACCCCCTTAAAAAGAAATCTCGTCCTCGAGATTCAGTCTGACTAAAGAGAATTGGTTTGGGTAAGCTTCATCTTCGATGAAGTTCTTCTCAAAAATTTGTGAAATCACGGATGGTTCTGAACTTTATGGTAGGTAGCTTGGCAGACTCGATTGACTATACTTCTCTTGTAAATATTTGTGCTATCTCGACCAATGGTTGAAAGCAATCCTTCGATCTTGGCAATGGTAATATGATAGCTTCTTTGACTAGTTGAACGTTCTTTGGTCTTGCCCTTCTTCTGCGGATTAAAGCTTTGGTCCGGATAAACTCACTGATCCTTCCTTCCGGTTGAACTTATGGTAGGTTTACTTTAGGTATTCAAATATTCGTCTTCCTTGCGAATGAAGGTCTTGAAACATTCGATTCCGCCATGAATCACCGTCTACTACCCCCCCCCCCCCTGAAAAGAGGTTTTCCATGGGGTTCACTTTGATAATATATCTTCAAGAAGGTTGTTGCAACTTCCTTGAACTCAAGGTGACCTCCAAGGTTTATAGAGAAGAGGGAAAGAGCATAAGAGGAGTAAACAAATCCTACACAAGGCGGAAATACCTCAGAAGATTAAAAAAAACACTGAGATAGTCATGAAACTATCCAAATAAAACTCAAAAGCAACTCATTTTGGCAAATAGGGTTTTAGTATGACTGCATAGGAAAACACCCAAAAAAATATGCAGACAATACTCACACAAGAAAGGTTTTACGTCTACAAGCTACGAGTTCTATCACTACAAGGGTGTTCACAAACCTAATCATATATGGCTGGTCACAATAAATCTTGGCGCAAACCTTTGACATTGACGATTGGAGCATGATCCATGGTTGTTGCCTTCTTGAGGTCTCGAAGTGTCTTCTGTTGCAAAAATGTTGCTACTCGAAAATTGAGGAGTTGAAGTTTTCTTGAAATCCTTGGCACATCTTGTGAAGCTTTTGACTTTTCAACATCATGGGTGGGAAAAAGGGGATTCACATACTATGAAGAAGAAGGTAGAGAAGTAGAGTTCAAACCTTATTTGAATAAGATAAGGCAAGAACAACAATATGGAGAAGAAGACTACAGGAATTTTTTTAACAATAGTTTTTCTTATGAAAATAGTCCATAAGGCTTTCCATTTCTAACTAAGGTCATGCGACTAGGTCGACATCGGCTCTTATACCACTTCTGTGAGAACCCGGGACTAATTTCCAGACCCTCCTATGTATATTTGTCAACCTGAGAATCATTGTTGACAACATAGTGAAATGGTACCAACGCACAATATGAAAAAGTATTAAATGTACTATATTTGTCACAAGACATACCTAGTGAAATGTCTCATGACATTTATTACAATCAGAAAACTGCGGAAAGTAAAATGCATATCGACTCCATCTCAGCCACAAGCAGTCGATGTAGTCCACGTGACCTCACTCCTACAGATCATCATAGTTGTCCCAGTCACCGCCTTCATCTTCATGGAACTCTATTGTCAACAAAATTATTGCCATGACTACATTACGTACTCCATATGCCTTCCTCGGAGAGGACCTAATAGCCAAATTGCTTAAACGGAAGGTTGTATGGCTCATTTGCATAAAAGCTATTTTTGTTTGAAATAACATAGTACTTGGATAATAGCAGTTTTAGATAAAAACATGTTTTATCTCCAGAATAACTTTCATCAAAGTGAGGATCCTCGATCAACTCACACTCTTCATAGGTTCCAAGAATAGGGGTAAAGAGGGAATAAGCAAGACAGGTCCTATATGTCAAGAAAAATTCATGTGTCGTCCATGACCTAGGACACGACTATTTGAATAGTTTTACACTCTGTAGAGGTTGTACACTTTACCTACACGACACAATCCCGACTTGTTGCCACTAGCCGTTGCTAGCATAGTACACCATTTGGTATACCAGCAGGGAGATTGTGACGAGGTCTTCCATTAGACCAATTTACTATGCCAAGCCCACTATGTTTCAACACGGAAGTAACCGTAGTTCATAGTATGGGCCCCCCTTTGTGCCGAGGATACTCCTCGCAAGGCACCTATCCCATCTGCGATACGGTGATGACGACAATAAGAGTGAACTAAGGAATTAACCAAGCTAGTGCCCATATAGCATGTGGTTGTACTGTTATCACAATCTTCAAATCCAAGACTTATTAGGCCTCATGCTGCACAGACGACTGATTACCCGCTTCAACTTATGAAGGGCAGCCAATCGCTCCTTCAATCCTTGATATAGCTGTCACTCGCGCTAGTATTCAGATGGTAAGTTTCACCCAGAGTAGAAGAGGATAGAGGAGGTCAACAAGGCCAGCCGATCTAGCTCAGCGAGCTCAGCAACAAGTTCCAAGTGTCAATGAACCGAAGATCATTCAAATAAGGACGTATAGAATAATAAGCAGGGTCAAGCATTTCTAGTCTATCGTAATAATATATAATTCTTCTCAAGTGTCAAGTGAATAGGCGACAAGCAGATCAAGAAAATATGTCAATCGACATGCTAGCTATGAGAATTAAAACAGCATGCATATAGTAACCATAAACACAATGCAATTTTGTAAAACATAGGATAAGCATGATTAAAGAAGGAGGCATGCCTTCGTTGTTGAGTCCTTCTTCAGTAACTTGATCTGACCTTGTCCGATATCCTCACTCCCTACTTGTCGCAACGATTGAAAAAGACAAACAAATAAATACCAAAGCAATAAATTCCATATAACTTCCAAAACTAAGTTATTGATCAAGATGAAGATCTAAAAGGAGGTAGAACGATAGGAATGTATGAAAGAGGACTCAACCAAGTGACATGGTTTAAGTTGATGATGGATAAGCAAGGCTTGCCAGTAGATTAATGATATGATACGCGCTATGCTACTAACCACCAGTACTACCCCCTACACATCTCGGCTAACTATATAATAAATGGAATGGCATAAACACACATGAAATGGAACCGTCCTATGCATTTAACTACAAAATCACAACATGACATGATAAAGGTAAAAGTTAACCATATAAAAATATTTAGATAGATAGAATCTAAATATTAATAATGATCAGTCGCAACCAAACATATAAATCAACTATATAATAACTGAAAAACAAATGTTGCATAAGACAAGCAAACCATCATTATAAACCATACTAATTAAGAAATCAAACATTATTCAACAACATGAACTTAATGATCTAGGTATAGCCATAAAACATTCTTAAAGTAAAATAGGATCCACTCAATTAAATGAAACCAATTCATTTGTCAAACAATTAACAATACTATACAACACATGGAACAATTGCATGAACAACTATCCTCAACATGATATGACTAAGACTAATAATTAACCCATAACAAATATTTGGATGAATCCAAATATTTGTAATGGTTAACCACAAGCAAAGACTATAAATCAATCATAACAACTATTAGTGAGCATTTCTGTAAAAAAAAGGCAAACCAATACTATGGTAGAAACTAATTAAACCGCTAAATAATAAGACGCATATCATACAACACATGTGAATATAAAATCACTAGATATGTCTTAACTAATAACACAAGCCTCATACATACAAGTGATGATGAGAAGATATTAAACTAGGCCATGCTCTTTATAATAAGAAACAAGAAATAGCGAAATAGCCACTAAAAATAAGATTACCACCACATGTTTTTAACAACATAACTATTTGTGCACGCTAAGCCTATGAAGAAGGCATAACTCAACTAACCTGAAAGGTAAACTATCTTAAGTATGAGATCAACTACCTTAACACATATTAAACACTCATAATACCGCATGAGACAAGTCAATCATATATGAGCAACACAAATACAACTATAACACATGCAATACAACAAGACATTAAAGATCACTTGCATGAATAATTGCTAGACATGTAACAATGCAGCAATAGATACACATGTCTAATGCTAAGGATGGATGATCATCACATGAGATGCCAAAGTATGGTACTAATAGAATACAACTCATAACTATGAGATAACTTAGTTGATATCAACTAACATGACTATCAAGCATGGCAATATCACACAACCCTACATACTAGTTATGACAAATAAGAACATTGACTAAGCATACTAGCATGTCAGCAATAATAATAAATCATGGAATCAACAACATCAAGCAATGCACTCTACTAACACGAATAACATCGACAAGGTCTTGACATGCCTTTTCCTATCTAGTGCAATAACCTACACTTGCAATACTTCATATTAACAACTCGACATCATACAACACTCATGACAATTACTAAGATGTAATGGGCTATGCTCTATGCCACATTAATAAATTATGTGATGTAGTACAAATATATCCATGACATGAAGCATCCAACCATATAATCTTGGATAATAAAGATCTACAAAACAAATGGAACAACTAGGCAATAATATTTTATCCAAAGATCAACAATGTACTCATTTCCAACCAACAAGGCATTTCATTTGACATCTACCATGAAGAAAACTATGTCACAACATATATTAAAAATATATAAACATCTACCGCAGACATAATATGATTTCGAACCAATAATACAAACATGTGACATGGATGAAAATGAATATGTAAACCATATATAAGATATATCCATGTCAAGTAAAAATTAAAAAAAGCAAGACAATCATGATTAGATAAACAAAGGAAAGCCTAGGATAATCCTATGGAATTATAAGCATGGAGAACATTCAACAAAAATTGTACTCAAGAGAGAACTACATGATCTATAAAGAAAAATAATAACAAGAGACACCATTCAAAACTATAAGAAATAAATAAAAGAAATCCTTACACTAAATCTAGTCAATAACATCTAACTCGTAGAATATGGAATAATTAAGAGCGACTCATTGGCATGCCATGACCATATAAAAATATCAAACCAACACAAAAGTTCACCGATCAACTAGAGCGACTCCTTGGCATGTCATGACAATATAAAAATATTGGACCAACACAAAAGTTCATCGGTCAACTACTACACATGATAACATATCAAAGGAACTAATAAGAAACAAAGGCATAGCACACTACTAGAATTAGGCATGAATACATACGGGAAACCATACAAAACTATATTAAAATCTATAGACATGTCTAACACAAGACAATAACAATACAGACAAAATATTATTAACTTGCAACAACAAACACAATAATCAATAAAAAAATCAATCTAATAAGTCATTTGTCACATGCAAAAATTATGAGACCAATAGGATGCACTCCTAGGCATATCGCAAACATATGAACAATGACATATCAGTACAAAATTTCACCAATGAACAAACCCAATTCAATCTTGGGCAAGAATGACTACAACAATAGATATACTAAAATCCTATTGATGAAACTAGATATCTCACTCCACCATGGGGCTACTATGGGAATGAGAAACAAATCATATATTGAACACAAGATCATCTAAGGAACAAAAAAACGACGACATGTCGATGGCATCTGTTCATGCATCACGCGAGCAACGGTATAGATAGGATGAACAAAGATGTCTAAGAGATAAAGTAGATGATGATGCGTACGCGTACAAAAGGTATTTGATAGAGACTCGCCAAGTTTGGTGGAGCGGTGCAAAGAACTCGACGAACAGTGTAGATGGACATGTAAAATTGTTCGCGTGTGGTCGACAGATTGCGTTCTTTCTTTTCTGAATCGATTCATGGCATGCAGGAGAATCATCTTGCGCGAGGATTTTGATGGAGGTGCTTGGAGTCACCGGGAACGAGCACCGACGTCCATGGAGGTTCACAAGTTCTTGGAGATGTCTTATAGAGAGGAGAAAGGGAGAGGGCAGGACAAGTGGTGTGACTGGAAGAGCAGATCAAGACGCACTTCTACATATATTGAAACCTTAAACAGTTGAAAGTTGAAGGAGTTGGAGGAGGGGTGTGTTTGGTGGTTGTAGGTTTTTCTTCTCTTTAATGGTGCGCTGTAAGGGTGGGTGAAGGAAGGAGATGAAGTGATCGAGGTGCGTGAGATCTTATGATACTCATCCTCTGTAGCATGGTTTCGAATTCGAAGCTATGTGGCTGAGAGCTCCTGACTACAGAGAGTTTTTAGAGAAGGCTTGGGCAGTAGGTAGAGGTAACTCTCCTTTATCACTGCAGTCAACCTGGTCCAACCTGAATCGAGTGGCAGCCTCTCTTAAACAATGTGAAAGAGAATCTTTTGGCTCGATAGGATCCAACATTCAAAAGTTGGAAAGGTGTCTCAAATACCTACGATCAATCCCTCTCTCGGATGCAGCGATTGTGGACGAACGCTCGTTGGAGAGACAGTTAGGTGAATTGTTTGAGTGAGAAGAAATTATGGTAGGCAGCGTTCCCGGGTGGACTGGCTCCGGGAAGGTGACCGCAATATAGATTTTTTCCATGCTCGGGCTTCGGCATGTCGACGTACAAATAGAATTAACCGTCTCACTCGTGACGATGGATCAATTACTGAAAACCAGGAGGGGATTAAAGGTATGGTGCAAAGTTTTTATGAAAATCTTTTTACTACTTAACCATGTGCCTCCCTGGAAGCAGTTCTTCATTCTATTCCATGCAAAGTGGATGATTCCATGAATGTTGATCTATGCAAGCCTTATACATATGACAAAATAAAATTTGTCTTGTTTCAAATGGGCCAAACTAAGGCACCAGGACCAGATGGTTTTCCTGCACTTTTCTACCAAACTCACTGGGATTTCTTAAAGGAAGATATTTGTCATGCTGTCAGATGCTCTTTGAATGGAATGCCAATTCTTGATGGTTTTTCTGACTCTGTGATTGTCTTAATTCCAAAATTTGCGAAGCCAAAACACCTAAACAGCTTCAGACCAATAAGCCTATGCAACGTCCTTTACAAGATAGCTTCAAAAGTATTGGCTAATAGGCTGAAGATTATCTTGCCGGCAATCATCTTTGAGCATCAAAGTGCTTTTGTTCCGGGAAGACTAATCACCGACAATGCCCTGATTGCCTTCGAGTGTCTTCATACAATTCGACAACAAAGATCGAAAAGACCATACTTTGCCCTCAAGATCGACATGACTAAATCGTATGATCGCGTGGAGTGGTCTTATTTACATGGATGCCTTAGCAGATTTGGTTTTGCGCCGGAGTGGATTAGGACGGTGGTGAGATGTGTGACCTTGGTTCGCTATGCTATCCGGGTCAATAGAGAGCTCACTAATCCTGTAATTCCTACAAGGGGTATTCGACAGGGAGACCCAATCAGCCCTTACATGTTCCTTCTATGCACCGAAGGCTTGTCCAGTGTGCTTTTGCACAAGGAGTCGTGTGATGAGCTACAAGGTATTCGAAATGGTCATCAAGGCCCTCCTATTTCGCACCTCCTTTTTGCAGACGACAGCATCTTCTTTGCTAGAAGTGATCAACGTAGTGTCCTCTCCTTGAAGGAAGCTTTGCATTTACATTGTGATGGTTCAGGCCAAAAAGTTAATCTCCAAAAATCATCAATCTTCTTTGGTACTCATTGCTCCGACGATACTAAGCAAAAGGTAATGGAAATTTTGGGGGTCACAAATGAATCATTCCACGATAAATATCTTGGAATGCCTGCTCATGTGGGCAGGTCGCCAACCAGGACATTCCAATTCCCAAATGACAAAGTTTGGTAGCGCATCATTTGTTTGTCAGATAGACCCCCTTCTCGGGCAGGAAAAGAAGTTTTGCTGAAATCTGTGGTTCAGTCCATTCCAACATATATTATGAGTTGTTTCCGAATACCCATTTCTACATGTGAAGGGATGAGACAAGCTGTTTCTGATTATTGGTGGGGTAGAGAAGATGGTAAGAGGAAACTTAACTGGCTTTCATGGGAATGGTTATCCACACCAAAAAAGCTTGGTGGACTGGGTTTCCATGATTTTTCGCTCTTTAACCAAGCTATGCTTGGTAGACAATGTTGGAGGCTTTTTACTGAGCCAGATTCTCTTTGTGCTCGGGTTCTCAAAGAACACTATTTTCCCCACTGTGATTTTTGGGATGCGCCTAAGCCGAGGTCATGATCCTATACTTGGAGAAGTATTCTCTATGGCCGAGAGCTTGTTAAGGTTGGTGTTTGGTGGGAAGTTGCTAATGGCCAAAAGGTTAAAATCATGATAGATCACTGGATTCCTAGACGACCACCGTACATGTTGTGAACCTTATCTCCAATTCCAGAATATGCTAAAGTGTGTTGCCTCATGGATGGACATGGTCATTGGGATGAAGAAAACATTAGAGCTTTCTTCCCGGAGGAGACAGCTGAACTCATCTTACAAACGCAGATTAGCAGCCATGGAGGAGAGGATTTGGTGTATTGGCCTCACACTCGCTTTGGACTATATACTGTCCGTTCAGCATACAATCCCGCTCGATCTTCAGATTTCTTTTCATCACACAGTACGACTGGCCGTGGACTCCTGTCAAGTAGGGAAGTTGAGGAGAAATATTGGAAGGCAATCTGGGCAATAAAGGCACCAAACAAAATGAACATAGTGCTCTGGAGGTTCGCACATGACTGCCTCCCATCCGGACTTCAATTGGGCCTTCAGAATATCCCCCCAAATTATGCTTGTGTGCATCATGGGGGAGATGAGAGTATTGAGCATTGTTTGTTGTTCTGTCAGTTCGCTTCCGAGGTTTGGAACAAGGTCAAAAAACGGTTTGACATCCACCTATGTCGCAAGAACTTTCGTTCAACTAAACAGTGGCTATTCGATTTCATTGACAGAGCATCACCAGAGCAGTCCACTGTGTTGGCAATCACCGTATGGCATATTTGGGAAGCAAGGAATGCGGTAAGAAATGGTGAAAGTAATATCCATCCACACCGTGTTGCCTCAAACATACATGGTTATATCGATTTGGTTCTGCTGCATCTTTTTAAGACTGTTGCGGGACACAGTCGTGAGACACCATCAAGTTCATTGGTTAGATGGTCTCCGCCGCCGCCCGGATCAGTCCTTATTAATGTCGATGCAGCTATCTTTTCAAACCTGCACAAACTGGCAATTGGCATCTTGATTCGGAACCACAAAGGCGAATGCTTGGTCGCTTGCACTGAGCCACTTAAAGGGATGGTACAGCCAGAACTTGCTGAAAGCTGGGCGCTCCGTCATGCCGTGATTCTCGCCCGTGATGAGAGGCTGACCTCTGTCATTTTCGCTTTAGACTGCCTCTCCTTAGTACAAAGAATGAACTCTTCATCCATGGACAGGTCTGAAGTGGGTGTAGTGGTGTCAGATATTAAGCATTTGGTTGCTTGTTTTTCTTCAGTTTCCTTCTGCCATGTCAAGCGGTCGTTGAATGCTGCTGCTCATATACTAGCTAGGTCCTGTGAGTTTGCCAGTTCAAAAGCCGTGTACTATTCTACTCTAGAGTGTATCAGGCAAACTCTATGTATTGATGTATACTAATTAATAAATTGCAGCATTCTCTCTCAAAAAAAAGGTGCGTGAGATGGGCTAGATCGGCAAGGCCCACGAGGAAGGAGGGGAGAAGGAAAAAAATAGAGAGAGGGAGTTGTTGGGCTATGGTCCAAGAGAGATGGAGAAAGAAAAAATAAAAGAGATGGGCTGGGTCCATTCCGTTGAGATGAATAAGAAACACAGGTAAATAGAGAAGGTAGAATTTGCATTGGAGATTGCCAGAGTTTGGGAAAAGAGATTAAATAGATTTTCCTTCTTAGGAAAATCTAGAAAAGAAATAGGAGCTAACAAATTAAAAAGAAGTTCCAAAATACATACGTGGATAATTAAATATATGTTGAAGGGAGAAAAATAAAACCCAACTAAAAGAGAAGAACAAAACTCAAATTTAAATTTAAGTTTGCATTAGATCAAATAAAATCTTCCAAATTATAAAAGTTCAATATAATCTTTGTTACCAAGTAAAACAAACGAAATGTTCTTGCCCTGATTTTTGGAAAACTATTTCAAAAACATTCCAAGAATCGGATGTTACAAGATTGGAGGATAAAGCATCTACACGGTGCCGTTTGTGAGGGTGTCGTGGCAGAGTGAGCCGGTGGAGTCTTCGTCGACCGAACCCAACTGCAAGAGGATAAAAGCAGTTGGTGCGCCGATGCTTCCCGGCCATACTCTCCATCGTTGTTCACCTCGTCCCACGAGGCGGCTGTCAGCCGTCGAGGAATAGGAGGGGACTCCCCCCCCAAATACTCTGAGGAGGTGCTTAGGGTTGTCAGTATTTGCAGGTTGTCAATTGTGTTTTGTGTAGTATTTTGATAGTGCTTCCAGATATGAATGTAATTTGAATTTCATATTTGTAGTGCTGAGCATATAAAGTATTTTATGAATTCTAGAGATCTATGTTTAGCAATTTTAAATTGTAGTTTCATATATATAAGTGCAGACAATGTGATTCTCAGAGAAGAAACTGCAAGTTTCAGTTTCAGATAAGAAACTGCAAGTTTTAGAGGCAGAGCATTTATATTAACACGCCCTATTCAAATAGGGATAACATCATGTTAGAAGTTTTATTCATGGTCGAATATGGAACTACCAGCCAGTTAACATCATGCTAGTCAATATTCATGCATAACACATATTTCATATGATGCGCAGTCAAAAATATATACTATTTTCAAAATTCCCACACAATATTGAGTGTGTGAAAAACATAGAAACCGAGGGATGAAGTTTTGGCAAGTGCCCGAGGTGGTGTGCGTAGATGACAATAGGCACCCCATGTCAAAGGAAGAGGCAAAAATTTGTGGATATTTTCACTTCATTAGGTGGAATCGAACACGGGCGGAGCAGTGGTTCGGCAGTGGAACTTGGCCACTGGACTACTCCAGCACTTTCAACAGAAGTTAGGGACAACATCTACCACTACTTTAGCACATCTTCCCCGACTCTGATGTGTTCTCGTCCTGTCCGCATTTGTGCACTCGCCGCGGCACCGATGTCTGCCATTGTGGACATGCTCAACAACCAAGAGGAATCTGGAGAGGACCGTACGTGGAGAGGCGGACAGTCAGGACCCACCAGGTCCATGGCCGTATGCAAGCAAGTGCCTTATTAAAAGAATATTTCCTCCTAATGCTATACTGACGTTGGGGGCCACGGGTTTGTCAACGTAGTTACTAAAGGACATAAATTTACTACGAAGCAAGTCATCAGGGAGCTGGAGGTATCATTTATTATCAGTGGGCTAACAATTATCAGCTGGGTTGTGGGCTCCTCTGTCTAGGATTTCTTTTTTAACATGTGTAGCCCAGAAAAAGTCGGTTTGTATGTTTTGGAGGGCCATCATGTATCGACCGGCCTATGGACCTCTCATCCTATATTTTATTTTTTCCTAAACATCCGCAACCCAACTTATGTATTTTTTTTGAAGAAAACGTATAGGTCTGTTCTATTTTTCTATACAAGAATAGGAACGCTAGGTCCAACTTATGTTTCCCTTCTAACTATATTATATATATATTTATATTATTTTATATGTTATTATATATTATTATTATTATCATCCTATATTTCACAGATACTTACATATATAAGAAAAATTATCCCACGTCTTATGAACTTATAAAAATAAATGTTTAACAATAAAATCCTGGGCGTTTTTACATTAAGGTCAACGAAAATCCAAGTGATTGTGTAAAAAGCTTGGTAAGATTTAAGGACCAATTTAATAATAAAGCACTTATTATTTAAATATATTTATAACAAAATGCTCATCCCCTGTTTATTTTTTGATAACATTGTTGTGCCCAACCAAACATTATAATTAGAACAAGCCCATCAAAATCGGGTATTTGGAGAAAGTTCAAATGGGTAGTATTTTTTTAGGAAAAAAATAAATGGGTCGCATGGACGCTACATTATTTGATCACCCAGGCCAGCAAATTTGTGTATTTCGAGAAAGTGCAAATGGGCTGTAGTTTTAAAAAAATACACCACATGAACGCTACATTATTTGTTCACCCAGCCCAGCAAACGGACTGTAAATTCTAAAAAATGGGTTGAATATGTGCGACATTTTTGGAGGCTGAAATGTGGGCCAATAGGTCAAATCAACGCAAGGTGTTGTCAACTTAGTCAACAAATGATTCTGACATCGATAGCCGTTGGATTTACATCCAACGGCTGGCATTCATCTTCAGTCTCTCGTCTTTTTCCTCTAGCGTTGCAGGGACCACCTGCTCCTGCCTCCGGCTGCTAACAGCTCTGCTTAGCAGGCTTCGCTGCGAAGCGCTACCCCACTTCCTAACAAGCCATCCCTCCACCCCTTCACACCTCTTGTTACTCTCCACCGACTATAGAACCACGCCGCGGTAGAAAAAGTTAACCCTCGTACACCTCTCCGTCTGCGACTCTACTGCCGCGTCTTCCCATCACTAGCTTGTTGTCATCCGGGGCCTCACCGTCGCCCACCTCCTTGGTGAGCTTAGTGCAGCGTGGACAACATGGTCAACAAACGAGAGTCATCAGAAGAGGATTGTACGTGGAGAGGCTGACAGTGGGGACGCACCAGGTCCATGGACGCACGCATGCAACCGCCTCTTTATTACACGAAAATAAAATTATTCCTCCCCCTGAAAGCAGGGACCCACCATGTATATCTTCGGAAGGAAGGAAGTGCCTCCTTATTCCTACCCCTGACAACTGGGACCCACCAACAACATCTTTGAACGCAAGGAAGTGCCTCCTTATACTAGCAAAAAAATATGATTCTGCCCCTGACCGCCGGGACCCACCAGCTATATATTCACACGCAAGAAAGTGCCTCCTTGTCCTCCCTGACAGCTGGGACCCACCCGGTCGAAGCGTACATAGCATTGTCTATGTACATACCGGTCGATCAGTCTATCTGCCATGATGAACCATGGCCGAGTAAGGAGCGGTAACAATTCAGGCAGTCCCATCAAAATCCAGTACACATATGCTACAAAAAAGACGACCACATACGTACATACGGGAGGTGTCTCGAATGCTTACTACGCATAGTACGGCCAGGGCTCATGTACATAGAGAGGTAACGGATGGCGGTGATGGCGTCCTGTTCATTGGCAGCCAATCGACTGGGTCATAACGGAGAAACTACATCTTGTCGGGAGGGAACCGAATGCGTATTGTTCATCGGGAGCCAACCGGCTTGGATGGAATTCCTGAAACAAGGTCTGGCATACTGCCGAACAAAGGAAATGACCTTCTGTTTGACCGCATATGGTTGAAATGGGATCCTGTTCATCGGGAGGGGTTTGGCGTACCACAGAACGGAGGAAACAGACTTTTGGTCCCCAACACACCCAATACATTGGTAAATTATATAGGTGCACTAGTTCGGCAAAGAGATGGTGATACAAGTGCAATATGGATAGTAGATATAGGTTTTTGTAGTCTGAAATAATAAAAACAGCAAGGTAACTAATGATAAAAGTGAGCACAAACGGTATTGCAATGATAGGAAACAAGGCATAGGGTTCATACTTTCACTAGTGCAAGTTCTCTCAACAATAATAACATAGATAGATCATATAACAATCCCTCAACATGCAACAAAGAGTCACTCCAAAGCCACTAATAGCGGAGAACAAACATAGAGATTATGGTAGCGTACGAAACCACCTCAAAGTTATTCTTCCGGATCAATCTATTCAAGAGATCGTACTAGAATAACACCTTAAGACACAAATCAACCTAAACCCTAATGTCACCTAGATACTCCATTGTCACCTCAAGTATCCGTGGGCATGATTATACGATATGCATCACACAATCTCAGATTCATCCAACCAACACAAAGTACTTCAAAGAGTGCCCCAAAGTTTCTCCCGGAGAGTCAAGAAAATGTGTGCCAGCCCCTATACATAGGTTCATGGGCGGAACCCGCAAGTTGGTCACCAAAACATACATCAAGTGGCACGTGATATCCCATTGTCACCACCGATAAACACGGCAAGACATACATCAAGTGTTCTCAATAAAGACTCAATCCGATAGGATATCTTCAAGAGGGAAACTCAATTCATCACAAGAGAGTAGAGGGGGGAGAAACATCATAAGATCCAAATATAATAGCAAAGCTCGCGATACATCAAGATCGTGACATAGAGAGAACACGAGAGAGAGAGATCAAACACATAGCTACTGGTACATACCCTCAGCCCCGAGGGTGAACTACTCCATCCTCGTCATGGATAGTGCCGGGATGATGAAGATGGCCACCGGTGATGGATTCCCCCTCCGGCAGGGTGACGGAATGGGCTCCCGAGAGGTTTTTGGTGGCTACAGAGGCTTGCGGCGGCGGAACTCCCGATCTATTTTGATATTCGATGGTTTTAGGGTATGTAGGCTTATATAGGCGAAAGAAGTCGGTCGGGAGGTGCTCGAGGGGCCCACAAGACAGGGGGGCGCGCCCTACAGGGGGGCGCCCTCCTATCTCGTGGCTGCCTCGAGGATCTTCTGACGTGAACTCCAAGTCTCCAGGATCATATTATTCCAAAAAATCACGCTGCCGAAGGTTTCATTCCGTTTGGACTCCATTGGATATTCCCTTTCTTCGAAATACTGAAACAGGCAATAAAACAGCAATATGGGTTGGGCCTCCGGTTAATAGGTTAGTCCCAAAAGTAATATAAAAGTGTATAACAAAGCCCGTAATCATTAAAAACAGATAATAAAATAGCATGAATGCTTCATAAATTATAAATACATTGGAGACGTATCAACAACCCCAAGCTTAATTCCTACTCGTCCTCGAGTAGGTAAATGATAAAAGAAAGAATTTATGAAGTGTGAATGCTAGAAGGTGCACAAGTTTGATCAATGATAATTTCAATCACCTTTTCTAGCATGATAATATGTCATAACGGTAGTTCATCTCATAAAACTTCTCACGATAAAGTAACAAGCAATTCACATGTCAAAGCATAGACCATAAAATTTCTTGAAAACTAGCAAACTTCATTCTTAGTCATTAAACAATTGCAATTCATCTTTTTTTCATGAATAGCAAACTCCACATACTCAACTATCATATAGTCTTCTACCATTGCTAACACTCACGCAATACTTGTGGTTATGAAGTCTTAATTGAACACTGAGAAAGATAGGGGCTTATAGTGTTGCCTCCCAACGTATTCACCTTTGGGTGATGTCAATAATAATAGTTCATGCTAACATACATCCAATTGGATATATATATCAGGATCACCCCAACACAAAGTGCTTAACAAAGGATAAAATGAAAAAGGGAAAGGTGGAGATCACCTTGACTCTTGCATAAAAGTAAAAGACATAAAGTAAAAGATAGTCCCTTCGCAGAGGGAAGCAGAGTTTGTCATGCGCTTTTAGGGTTGGATGCACAAAATCTTAATGCGAACGAATGTCACTTTATATTGCACTTGTATATGGACCTTTATTATGCAGTCTGTCGCTTTATTGCTTCCATAAAAAGATAGTATAAAGCTATTTTCTTCACACCAAAAGATCATACATATTTAGAGAGCAATTTTTATTGCTTGCACCGATGAAAACTTACTTCAAGGATCTTACTCAATCCATAGGTAGGTATGGTGGACTCTCATGGCAAAACTGGGTTTAAGGATATTTGGAAGCACTAGTAGTATCTCTACTTGGTGCAAGGAATTTTGGCTAGCATGAGGGGGAAAGGCAAGCTCAACATGTTTGAATGATCCATGACAATATACTTTAACTAAGATGTCGGCAAACATAACCCATTACATTGTCTTCCTTGTCCAACATCAACTCTTTAGCATGTCATACTTAATGAGTGCTCCCAATTATCAAAGATGTCTAGGATAGTATATTTATATATGAAATCTCTCTTCCTTCAATATTCTTTCATGAATTGTTCAAATGACCAATACAATGCTTGCTAACCTTCAATAAATTTACAACCTCTACTTCTTAGATGTGAAGTCATTACTCCCCATAGGATAAGAAAATTAGACATATATAATTTCAGATTTATGACATTCAACTCATTCAACCATTTACTCATAGGATATAAGTGAAGCACACGAGTAAATGACAAACTACTCCAAAAAGATATAAGTGAAGATCAATGAGTAGCTAAACAATTATGCAACTATGCAAAGACTCTCGGATTTAAGAATTTCAGATCTTGGTACTCTAATCAAACAGCAAGAAAAACAAAATAAAATGACATTGCAAGGATAGCACAACTCATGTGAAGAAGCAAAAACTTAGGTTCAACCGATACTAACTGATAGTTGTTGAAGAAGAAAGGTGGGATGCCTACCGGGGCATCCCCAAGCTTAGATGCTTGAGACTTCTTAAAATATTATCTTGGGGTGCCTTGGGCATCCCCAAGCTTGAACTTTTGTGTCTCCTTAATTCCTCTCATATCATGGTTTCTCTTTTTATCAAAAGCTTCATCCACACCAAACTCAACAAGAACTCGTGAGATAGGTTAGTATAAACCAATGCAAAACCTTATCATTTTCTACTGTAACAAATCACAAAAATTATTATTCAACATTTAATACTAAATGCCTCTCCATATTTAATACTCCTATCCTCAAATAGAATCATTAAACAAGCAAACATACGCAAACAATGCAAACATAACAGCAATCTGCCAAAACAGTACAGTCTGTAAAGAATGCAAGAGTATCAATACTTTCCTAACTCCAAAAATTATGAAATAAAATTCCCACTTTAGTAAATTTATCATAGATCATTATGCAAAAAGGTTCAACCTTATATCATGCTCTTACTTTTCTAGGGAATTTTTGCAACAGCGGTAAACTTTCTGTTTTCAAACAGCAACATGTATACTAGCAAAATAAGCATGGCAAAGGCTATCGTTGACATTTTTATTAAAATAAAAGATACAAAACATTATTATAAATAAAAGCAAGCAAATACTAACAAAAGAAAATGACGCTCCAAGCAAAACACATATCATGTGGTGAATAAAAATATAGCTCCAAGTAAAGTTACCGATGAACGAAGACGAAAGAGGGGATGCCATCCGGGGCATCCCCAAGCTTAGGCTCTTGGTCATCCTTGAATATTACCTTGGGGTGCCTTGGGCATCCTCAAGCTTAGGCTCTTTCCACTCTTTATTCCATAGTCGATCGAATCTTTACCCAAAACTGTAAAACTCCACAACACAAAACTCAATAGAAAACTCGTAAGCTCCGTTAGTATAAGAAAATAAAACCACCACTTAGGTACTGTAATGAACTCATTCTAAATTCATATTGGTGTAATATCTACTGTATTCCAACTTATCTATGGTTCATACCCCCCTATACTACTCATAGATTATTCAAAATAAGCAAACAACACATAGAAAACAGAATCTGTCAAAAACAGAACAGTCTTTAGTAATCTGTATCAAACGTATACTTCTGGAACTCCAAAACTCCTACCAAATTAGGAACTCCTAGGAAATTTGCGTACAAACCAGAGAAAAAAGAATCAGATCAGAAGAACGTTTATGTAAATTAAAAAAACTAATTTACTGGGTGCAAAAGTTTCTGATTTTCAGCAGGATCAACACAACTATCACCGTAAGCCATCCTAAAGGTCTTACTTGGCACTTTATTGAAACAAAAGCTATAAAACATGATTATTACAGTAGAATAATCATGTGAACACACAAAAACAGTAAGGGTAAATATTGGGTTGTCTCCCAACAAGCGCTTTTCTTTAATGCCTTTCTAGCTAGGCATGATGATGACAATGATGCTCACATAAAAGATAAGAATTGAAACATAACGGGAGCATCATGAAGCATATGACTAGCATATTTAAGTCTAACCCACTTCCTATGCATAGGTATTTTGTGAGCAAACAACTTATGGGAACAATAATCAACTAGCATAGGAAGTTAACACAAGCATAACTTCAAAACTTGAAGCACATAGAGAGGAAACTTGACATTATTGCAATTCCTACAAGCATATGTTCCTCCCTCATAATAATTTTGAGTAGAATCATGAATGAATTCAACAATATAACCAGCACCTAAATCATTCTTTTCATGATCTACAAGCATAGAAAATTTACTATTCTCCACATAAGCGAATTTCTTCTCATGAATAATAGCGGGAGCAAACTCAACAAAATAATTATCATGTGAGGCGTAACCCAATTGAAAACTAAAATCATGATGACAAGTTTCATGGTTATCATTATTCTTAATAGCATACAATTCATCACAATAATCATCATAGATAGCAACTTTGTTCTCATAATCAATTGGAACCTCTTCCGAAATAGTGGAATCATCACTAAATAAAGTTGACACTCTTCCAAATCCACTTTCATGTTCATCACAATAAGATTCAACATCCTCCAAAATAGTGGGATCACTACTTCATAAAGTTGACACTCTTCCAAACCCACTTTCATCAATATAATCATCATAAATAGGAGGCATGCTTTCATCATAATAAATATTCTCATCAGAACTTGGGGGACTAAAAATATCATATTCATCAAACATAGCTTCTCCAAGCTTGTGGCTTTGCATATCATTAGCATCATGGATATTCAAGGAATTCATACTAACAACATTGCAATCATGCTCATCATACAAAGATTCAGTACCAAGCATTTTAATGCACTCTTCTTCTAGTACTTGAGCACAATTTTCCTTTCCATCAAACTCAGGAAATATATTAAAAAGACGAAGCGTATGAGACAAACTTAACTCCATTTTTTGCAGTTTTCTTTTATAAACTAAACTAGTGCTAAAACAAGAAACAAAAAGATTCGATTGCAAGATCTAAAGATATACCTTCAAGCACTCACCTCCCCGACAACGGCGCTAGAAAAGAGCTTAGTTGACGGGGTGTGAGTGAGTGCCGCTTACCTAGCCTCCCCGTCAATGGCGCGAGAAAAGAGCATGATGTCTACTACACAACCTTCTTCTTGTAGATGTTGTTGGGCCTGCAACTGCATGGGTTTGTAGGACAGTAGCAAATTTCCCTCAAGTGGATGACCTAAGGTTTATCAATCCGTGGGAGGCGTAGGATGAAGATGGTCTCTCTAAAACAACCCTGCAACCAAATAACAAAGAGTCTCTTGTGTCCCCAACACACCCAATACAATGGTAAATTGTATAGGTGCACTAGTTCGGCGAAGAGATGGTGATACAAGTGCAATATGGATAGTAGATATAGGTTTTTGTAATCTAAAATAATAAAAACAGGAAGGTAACTAATGATAAATGTGAGCACAAACGGTATCGCAATGATAGGAAACAAGGCATAGGGTTCATACTTTCACTAGTGCAAGTTCTCTCAACAATAATAACATAGATAGATCATATAACAATCCCTCGACATGCAACCAAGAGTCACTCCAAAGCCACTAATAGCGAAGAACAAACATAGAGATTATGGTAGGGTACGAAACCACCTCAAAGTTATTCTTTTGGACCAATATATTCAAGAGTTCGTACTAGAATAACACCTTAAGACAGAAATAAACCAAAACCCTAATGTCACCTAGATACTCCATTGTCACCTCAAGTATCCGTGGGCATGATTATACGATATGCATCACACAATCTCAGATTCATCCAACCAACAGAAAGTACTTCAAAAGGTGCCCCAAAGTTTCTACCGGAGAGTCAAGAAAACGTGTGCCAACGCCTATGCATAGGTTCATGGGCGGAACCCGCAAGTTGGTCACCAAAACATACATCAAGTGGCACGTGATATCCCATGGTCACCATAGATAAACATGGCAAGACATACATCAAGTGTTCTCAATAAAGACTTAATCCGATAAGATAACTTCAAGAGGGAAACTCAATTCATCACAAGAGAGTAGAGTGGGGAGAAACATCATAAGATCCAACTATAATAGCAAAGCTCGCGATACATCAAGATCGTGCCATAGAGAGAACACGACAGAGAGAGATCAAACACATAGCTACTGGTACATACCCTCAGCCCCGAGGGTGAACTACTCCCTCCTCATCATGGATAGCGCCGGGATGATGAAGATGGCCACCGGTGATGGATTCCCCCTCCGGTAGGGTGCTGGAACGGGCTCCTGAGAGGTTTTTGGTGGCTACAAAGGCTTGCGGTGGCGGAACTCCCGATCTTTCTTGATATTCGATGGTTTTAGGGTACGTAGGCTTATATAGGCGAAAGAAGTCGGTCGGGAGGTGCTCGAGGGGGCCACGAGACAGGGGGCACACCCTCCTATCTCGTGGCTGCCTCAAGGATCTTCTGACATGAACTCCAAGTCTCCAGGATCGTATTCTTCCAAAAAATCACGCTGCCGAAGGTTTCATTCCGTTTGGACTCCGTTTGATATTCCTTTTCTTCGAAATACTGAAATAGGCAATAAAACAGCAATATGGGTTGGGCCTCCGGTTAATAGGTTAGTCCCAAAAGTAATATAAAAGTGTATAACAAAGCCCGTAATCATTCAAAACAGATAATAAAATACCATGAATGCTTCATAAATTATAGATACGTTGGAGACGTATCACCTCGCTCCAACCTCCATTGGCTATTTTTCATCGACCGTCGACTTCATCCAGCCTCCACTACCTACCGTTGATCCACGGGCTAATGTTCATCCAGCCTCCACTGGCTACTGTTCATAGAGCCTCCACGGGGTCCTCTTCATCCAGCGGCAACGGCCTACTACAACAGGGTCCTATTCATCCAACCCCTGTCGGGAACTATTCATCCATAGCAAACCAACCTGCTTGATTCACCACATCTCGAGTCGTTCTATGTACCGCGTGCACGATAGCAACAATCACACTATTCATCTAGAGGCAACCCAACACCAGCTAGCTATGTCTCGTATGGGGGCTCGATCGGCTTCAGTAAGCAGCAGTAGTGATCGATCGCTCGGGTTCAGTTAGCAGCAGCGGCGAAGGAATCTCTCGGGTTTAGTCAGCAGCAAATGAATCACTCGATTTAGTTAACAACCAAGGGATCGATCACTCGGGTTCAGTAACATTTGATCACTCGGGTTCAGTTAGCCAACACATCGCACACATGCGCGTACATGAGAGAAATGCACAAACCACAGTGCATCGCTCGGCCCCGACCACCCACCATAACCCGGAACTCCCCGAAATTTTCCTCGCCCTCGCTTCTACCATTACTTTTCTGTCATGGATGGCCCAAAGAATGTCATGCAGCTGCGTCCATGGCCCTCCCAGGACGAAAAGCCCATGTTCTGAAGTAGGATCCCACCACATGTATGATGATACGTGGTTTTGTCACAATTATCATCATAGAAGTGTCATAAGCATGACATAAAAAGTTTTTGTTCGCGCCAAAATGTCATAGATGTGTCTTTTTTTGTAGTGGATGCTGGTCGGATTGGCGTATGAGGTTTCTTCAGAGTTGACCTCCGCCGCCATGGCGAGACAAGGAACGAGTCCAGCCGGGGCGAGATCCTTGTCTTCGGACGCCGTACTTGCGCCAAGGCTCCTTGCCGAATCTATAGTGGGGAAGCTGGATCCGGCATGGGTTAACTCCCAGTCTTCGGACGCCGAACTCTTGCTAGGGCTTAAAGCTAAATCCATGGTAAGGAAGGAAGGATCTGACTGGGTTGACTCCTAGTCTTTGGGCGTTAGTGTCGCTACCGAGCTCGAAGCTGATGGTGTGGCAAGGGCTGATCCGGAGATCGGATCTGGGAGGGGCCCCGAAATTAATGCTTCCGTGGCCATGGTTGTTCGAGGTAGGGTTGAGTAGTCGGTGAAATCAAATCACCCCGAGCATCGGTGACATACTCGGAGTTGCCAAACCTTATTTGGTGCTCAGTGGCGAAGCTATGATAACCCACAAGTATAGGGGATCGTTTGTAGCCTTCTTCGATAAATAAGAGTGTCGAACCCAACAAGGAGCTAAAGCTAGAACAAATATTCCCTCAAGTTACATCGACCACCGATACAACCGTACGCACACTTAATGTTTGCTTTACCTAGAACAAATATGAAACTATTTCGCAAGAATAAAACTACGAGTAAATTGCAAGGTAATAAAAGTGGATAGGTTTTGTCAACACGAAATTCATTTGTCCCTAGGCAATTGATAACTAGACTAGTAATCATTCATGCAATTTTATATGAGGGAGAGGCATGAGCTAACATACTTTCTCTACTTGGATCATATGCACCTATGATTGGAACGCTAGCAAGCATGCACAACTACTAAAGATCATTAAGGTCGTGAGACCCAACCATAGCATTAAGTATCAAGTTCTCTTTACTCCCATACACGATAATCCACTTATCCGTGTTCAAGCTGTTGTCACCCCGGCAACCGAAAAGAAGCAAACCATGAACATATTGCAACAGCCTACAGCGGGGACCCCTCCATTTGCGCGACACAGAGGGAACCGTAGGGCAGCACCATAAATAAAATATACACTCATACAAACCAAGATCACGATTATCCCACAAGACTTAATGAATCTACTCAAACATCATAGGATAACCACATATCATTGGGAAATAATATATAGTGTTGAGCACCATGTTTAAGTAGAGATTACAGTGGGGAAAAGAGGTGTTACACCACTGCATAGAGGGGGAGAAAGTAGGTGACGATGGTAGCAAGATTGTTGATGTAGATTGTCGTCCCGATCCTTGCCCCGGCGTCACTCCGGTGCCACCGGGGGAGAGGGGGTGAGAGCCCCCTCCTTCTTTTTCTTCCTTGCCCCCCCCCCTAGATGGGAGGAGAGTTCCCCCACTGGTCCATGGCCTCCATGGCGCCAGAGAGGCGGGAGCCCCTCCAAGATTGGATCTCCCTCTCTGTTCTCTTCTGTTTTGCCTTCCCCAGATTTGACCGAAAACCGTTTCTTATATTCCCGAATATTCGTAACTCTGATTGCGCTGAGATTTTAACACGATTTTTTTCCGGATATAAGCTTCCTTGCGCCCGAAGTAGAGCTCCACCCAACGTTCTAGGAGGGCACAACCCACCACCACGCGCCAGGGTCCTGGGGTGCGCCTTGGTGTCTTGTGGTTGATCACTATGGGCCTCCGTTTGCATTGATTCCACGTCCCAAATTACACAAATATTCCAAAATAATTCTCCGTAAAATTTTATTGCATTTGGGCTTTTTTGATATGGATATTCTGTGAGACAAAAAACATGCAAAAAATAGGAACTGGCACTGGGCACTGGATCAATAGGTTAGTCCAATAAATCATATAAATTTTTGCCAAAAAGTATGTGAAAGTTGTATAATCTTGGCATGGAACAATAAAAATTTATAGATACGGCAGAGACGTATCAAGCTACCGACTTGGTTGAGATGTATGGTAGAGTCGGAGTGCAGGACACTTCTACAGAACGCGAAAAGTTGCCCGGGGACGAAGATGTCTCCAGTATTGATGTTGTCTTCGATGATCAGGCGATCCAATAGAAGAACTCTCAATGAAAGCACTAATGTCGGTGTCAAAACCGACAGATCTCAGGTAGGGGGTCCCAAACTATGGATCTTGGATCAATGGCGAACAAGGGACATGGGACACGGTGTTTACCTAGGTTTGGGCCCTCTCTAAGAGGTAAAACCCTATGTCCTACTTGATTATATTTCTTGTGTATATGGGGATTACAGAGTTGATACCACGAGATCGAATGAACTAAACCCTAAACTAGTAGGATGGTAATTGTCCTCTTAGCCTGTACAGACTAGACCCTCTAGTTTATATAGACACCAGGGGTACTAGGGTTTACATATAGTCATTTATATCGGGGAAAGTCGGATCTTCCATCTTGACTTGGAGTACACACCAAGGCACAAAAGGTCCTCGGTCCGGATACAGTGTGGCCCAATAGTCCGGCCTATGTGAGATAGGCCGGCAACCCGAGGACCCCCTAGTCCAGGACTCCCTCAACGAGGTGATATGCCAATGTGCAAACTGATGGCAAACCCCACTCACTCCACAATCGTAGGCATTTGATATATTGGAATGGGAAAACCTTCTCAAAGTTTGCTCATTGATGTTCACAAGAAGATATGCTTTTGGTATTTTGGAATGGGACAACCTTTTCAATTTTGCTCATTGATGTTGGCAAGAAGACATGCATTTGATGTTTTGGAATAGAACACCCTTTGTTGTCAGCAGCATCGATCAATTTTTCATTATTTGCGTCTTCAATTGTGAACTAAATATTGGCTCTGACGTGTGAATAATTGAGATGCTCGATCAATTTTTCTTTATTTGTGTCTTTAGTTGTGAAATAAATATTCGCTCTAATGTGTGAATAATTGAGATACATAATCATCGATTGATTCTTGTTTAATGAATTGCCAGGCCTGTGGTTTGATTGCAATGTACAGGCACGCTAAAAAACTTCTCAAACTTTTGGTAAGTGTGAAACTACAGCAAACGACGTGATCACCATGTGTCCTGACAATAATGCTACTCCCTCTGTCTAGGTTCCTAAGTTGTCTTAGGTTGTGCACTGCGACCAAGGCGAAGGGAAAAACGACACAACTTAATGTTTATTTTCTTAATAGCACTGCATGCAATGGACCGACCACTGCATGTCGTGTTTGGTAGTCTCAAGTCATCGATAGCATACACGCCCCACATATATTATTGGTTGATTCCTTTATTTATGTCACGAAACAATAAACAAGGTGAGAGTTAATGCACCATGCCTAAGTGTTTTGGGATTATTTGGTTTTCATAAGGTGACTTACACATCTAGACGGAGGGAGTAGTACATATTGTTTTGAATGTTCATGTAATGCAACTGATACAAGAAGGGTGTGGCCAGGTCTCAGTCGACTAAGACTTAACCAAGTCTTAGTCAACTAATATAGTATGTTGGAAGAAAAGAGAAAAAGTAAAATGAAACTTTTGTACGAATCTCCATGCAAAATCAGAGGAAGATTGTATCGACTGAGACATAACAAAGTCTCTGTCGACTGAGACTTAGCAAAACTGATACAATAATTCAAACTAACTGGTCTAAAATCATTGTTACACGGCCTGATTTGAAATAAACATGTCGAATTTCATTACATTTCAGACATTCTTCAACTACAAAGCGGTGTTCGTCCGGCTCTAGAGCTTTAATTATCTAACCTAATTTATGATTTCTAGTGCCCATTCCGCGTGTCTGGCCCAAGAACTTAAGCTTCTTCTCCAGCTCCTCTTCCGGAGCCATAGGAAGTGAAGTTGTCCGACTCCATGTCGCCGCCAAGCAGCTAATCGGCCGTCGATGTTCAAGCCGATAAGCTTGGCTTCAACTGGAGGGTAGGTGTAACACCCACTGGTGGTGGGATCGACGTGGACAGAACAGTTGTCGCCAAAGCCTTCTTCTTCAGTGGCATGTCGATGAAGAATATGAAGATCTAGCTCGTGTAAACGCTGGATCAGGTTCACACAACCTCGACGCCCCCTACCTGGCGTGCCAAAGATGTCGGGGAAGCTGATCCACGAACACCTATGGGACCGGCGGACTGAGCCCCTTTCGGTTCGGCGGGGGGCGGAGATCGCACAAAGAGTAGATTGAGGCGAAGCACACGAGCAGTTTACCCAGCTTCAGAGCTCTCCGGAGAGATAATACTCCTACTGCTGCTTGTCTGATTGTATTGAGTTCTTGCTCGGGGGCGCTGAGTGCTACAGTACACACGAGCTGCTAACGAGACCGAGCGTGAGTGTTTTCTGGTTTCGAACCCCCCTCTCCGTTGCGCATGGGCCTCCTTTTATATGCTGAAGGGGTCACCGACAGGTGGCAATGTAGTCAAGGGTAAAAATGGAAAAGGTGTTGCGGTTGGTACAACTACCTATACAGTGTATCCTACCTAACCCTGACGGCGGGGGACAAAAGCATTAAATGCCCATCTGTGTGGCCCAAATAGTGTAGAAAAGGACCGTCAGGGACGCCACCGTTCGCCACGATGGCAATCTCGTCAGCGTCGCTCGCCACCTCGCACCGCTGGCTGCACAGACTCTTGCCACGCGCGCCTGGAAAGACCCCAGGGCGACACGTTGGTGGATGTGCTGGAGCGCGGGTACAGAGTGGTAGCTTGCAGCGGCAAGCGCCTTGCCGCGGTTGTTGTCTTGTCGCGTCCAGAAGCTTGTCGCTCACCGGGCCTCGCCGGGACGCGTGGCGCGTCGCGGCAAGTTCCTTTAGATGCCTTGGTTGGCCTTCCCGGCAAGCTCCTCTTGCTGGGGCCTTGTCTCCTTGGCTTGAATACTTTGTTCTTGAATGGCTCCAAAGGAACCACGGAGGACCTTGGCGGTCGCCCGGCAAGCCTTGCCGCGGTGTGCTGCAACTGCCCGTGCACAAGTTCGGGATACTAGGGTACCCCTACTCTAGTACACCGACAGGAGCCCCCGGGCCTGGGCCACACATGGCGCCGAGCGCTGTTGGGCCAGGCCCAAAACAGGGCATGGGCACGCGCGGCCTGGGTTACGTCGTATCTTACTCCGTATCCACCGCGCCCTCCCCCAACGGCACGCATCGAATGCGGCGTCGTGGGAGAGATCGTGGGTGGTTTCTTTATTCGGAAAGGCGGAATGTCCGCCCCCTCCCTCTTTATAAGCAGGGGAAACAGGGGCAGTTCGCCCATCTCGCCGGTTGCTACACCAATCTCGGAAATCTCCGCCACTCCCCCCCTTCTTCTCAAAGCCGAAAGAGAGCAGTGCGCCGCCCCCCATTGCCACCAGCACCACCAACGCCGTCGATCTCCCCCACCACCTCCGCCATGGCTCCGAAAGCCGACAAGGGGAAGGGCGTGAAATCGGTCGAGGCGCAGCAGCTCGCGGCGCTGCGAAAGGAGCGGGCCATCTTCCCCCCTCAGCTTGCCGCGAAGGAGCTGAGGGAGTACTACTACCTCTTCTGGTCGACGGAGACGCGAGCGCATCCGCGCACGAAGGTACTCCCGGCTGCCGCCTCGGAACTGGCTCCGAACGGATACCCCTTCTTTGCGTTGTTCTTCTACTGCGGGCTCTGCCCGCCCTTCTCCAAATTTTTCTGTGACATCATGAACACCTACGGGTTCCGCCTCCTTGACTTCACCCCCAACGCCGTTCTGACCATGGCAGTTTTCACACATCTCTGCGAAAACTTTGTCGGAGTCCATCCAAACGTAGCTCTTTTTCGCCACTTCTTTATGCCCCGAGTCGAGAGAGGAGAGCCTTTATCCGGCGGAATCACCTGGATCTCGAGAGTCGGCAAGAAGGAAGCTTATCTGGAGGGAGAGCTCCGCAGCAAGTGGGAGGAATGGAGAGCAGAGTGGTGCTGGATTGTCGAGGAGAACCCGCAGCCATTTACCGCCCTGCGACAAGCCCCAATAGCGCGCGGCAACGATTGGAGCAACGTGGCCCCGGAAGACGATAGGCTGAAGATTGCCGTCATCCGGATCTTACGCCTCAGGCTTGCCGGGCTCAACGTAGGCGCTGTTGGCGCAGATTTCCTTCGCCGCCGCATCGCCCCCCTGCAGGAGAGGAGGAGACCCGCCTGGGAGTTCCAAAACTCGGCGGATATCATGAGGCTGCGCCCGGGCCTCAACTTCAACTTCACTGTCCTGGAGCTGGACGCGATGCTCCTGGAACTGTTCAAGCGCGATCCTCAACATCCATTCATGTTGCCGAGGGGTGTCATTCCGTTGTGCAACAACTCCTCGCTCGACCGCATCCACGCAATGATGCCGCTGTGCGATTCGCATGGAATCGTCCCAACCTGGCAAGAGCCTGCGGACGACGTCATGCGGGATTTCTTTGATGGCTTGGTAGAAGTGCCGGTCCTCTCCGATGAACAGAAGAGCCTCACCCGCGACACCACCGATGCGGAGATGCAGCGCATCGCCACTAGGCTGGAAGAGGCGGTAGCAGCCGCTGCCGCGGGCGAGTTTGGATTCACCGTGGAGGAGGCAGAGGCAGCAGAGGCGGCAAGCCTTGTCAAGCGAGAGGAGTTTGCCGGCGAGGAAGAGCTTGTCGGGCCTGAAGCTGAGTCGAGCGAGCCCGCCCAGGGCGCGAGCGACTCATTGAATATCGGCTCCTCCTCCTCCCCACCTTTAGCCAGCTCGCCGCAAGCGGAGCCCCCAGCTCCACCAAGAAGGCGTCTCCGCAAGGCCGGGGACGTAGCGGGGCGGCAGGCGAATCAACAGCCGCCGTGCCGCGCGACACGCTCTACCGCGGCAAGCACTGTTGCCGCGGGAGCGCCTCACGCCGCTGCGGCAACTGGAGCGGGGTCTTCCTGGTCCACCGCTACTTCTCCTGCCAAGCGGATAAGGGAAACTACTCCTCCGCCTCGTCGCACCGGAGGCGAGCCGGACTTCGATCTCTCTGCGCTCAGCTCCGACGAGGAAGAAGAAGAGTAAGATTCTTTGTCGTGTTTGTAGTTCTTCAATTCTTGATGTTTTGTCTTGTATATGATTTGCTTTACTCCGAACCCATTCCTTTTCAGGACTCTGGCCCAGAGAGCGGCGAAGAGAGCCAAGGTCCCGGTGATTATCATCGAGGACGAACCCACCGCGATAGCAGAGGGCGTGTCTAAGACCATCTTGCCGGACCCGACAACTTTTCCCCAAGGCAGCCCCCAGCGCAGCCCCCAGCGTAAGTGTATAGTTTATTTCCTGCTTTCAGGCGCGCATGGGTGCTCTTCCTTTGCTGATATCTGACTGTTGGTTCGTGCAGGAGCAGAGCAGCCTCACCAGGGGAGCCCGGAAGCCGCTCCCGAAATGCCATCTGCTTCGACTACACCGCCAAGGGAGGATTCCCCGGCAAGGGAGCATTCTCCGGCAAGGGAGAATTCTTCGGCAAGGGACAATTCTCCAGCAAGGGACAGCACCAGCGACCCTCCGGTGGTTGAGACCACGACTGCAGATCCTAGTACAGGTAATCCTCTTGCTTTAAAACTTCCCTTGGGTTCTTCTTCTTCTGATTTTCTTTTTGGATATTTGCTTGACTTTTCTCTTTTCTCCATTCGTCAGATCCATCTGCCATGGAGCCGATGGAAACCGAGGTCGCCGGCGAGGAAAACACGCGCAGCAATACCGACGACACCGTTGCCACTGAAGGAGAAGCCGGCGCTGATGAGCCCGCCGGGGAAGAGGCCGCCAGAGCTGCTGCCGCAGAAGCTGGCGAGGGATCCGGCAATCGCACTGACGGCCCCGAGGCCGCAGGAGCGCCAGGCGCTGCGCCGACCGCTGATCCCTCCGCCGCTGCTGCAGCGCCAGGCTCCGAAGAGCCCCAGCCCGGCGCCTATTTGAAGGCCGGCGACGGCATCTTCATCAAGCTCCCCTGGGCATCAAGGTCCAGGGCGCCGGTCGAAGGAGAAGCCTTGGATGGAGAGGTGCTCGCCTCTGCTGGGCTGACGCTGGTCGACGCGCCAAACAGCAGCAACGATGAGCCTGAGGAGGAGCGGCTGCTGCGGAAGCTGTTGTTGCTTTACCGCGCCCGACAAGCCAAGCTGGAATCCCGAGAAGCGCTTGTCGCGAAGGCGGGAGTGGACATCGAGAAGCGCGCGGAGGAGCTCCGGGGTCTCAGGCAAGAAACTCTCCGGTCCCTGGCAGAGGAGCGGGAGCAAGTCGCCGAGCAAGGCTGAGGTCGAAGAGCAACAGCGGCTCGCTGCCGAGAAGCTATCTGCGCAAGAAGGCGAGTTGGCGCAGCGCAAGGTCAACCTTGACAGCCACGAGGAGGAGCTTGTCGTGCGCGAGCAAGCAATTGGCAGGGCTCTCAAGGAAGCAAAGGATGCTGCCGCAGCTGCCGAGGCCGCCAAGAAGGAGCTGGAGACGAAGACGGCGCAGCTGGAGGCCGATCTCAAGGCGAGCGACGAGGAGCTTGCCGCGCTCAAGCGTGAGCGCCAGAAAGACGACGCCGCTCATGGCAAGCTGCAGGGTCGCCTCGCTGAGAGGAGCAAAGAGCTTAGCGCCGCCAAGGACTCCAACGCAGATCTTGAGTTGAAGCTGGCCACTTTGACCAAGACGCTGGACGGCGCCAGGGAGCAGGAGGTGGCCTTGAAGGAGAAGATCAAGGCCGACGAGGCGCTGCTGGCGAGTGCTGCTGCCGCCCAGAATGCTTTTAGGGAGACTGTGGAGCACTGGACCGAGGGTCTGGTGAATGTTGCCGCAGCCATCAACGGGGAGCTGGCGCAGCTGGGGATGGAGGATCTCGGGTACTCCTCCGATGAGCAACTCCAACCCAGCGCCAAGCTCAGCTTGTTCTTCAAAGGCATGGCGATGGCCCTCCAGCGACTCCGGGAGAAGATCCCAAAGCAGCTGGCCGACGAGTCGCGCAAGATCTGCGCGGGAGTTCTTCAAAAGGTGCTGGTGAAGGTGGCCTTCCGCAACCCAGGCCTCAACCTCACCAACGTCCTCAGGTCCCTGCCGCCGGATGCTGATCTGGAAGCGCTCAAGGCCCTTGTCGCACCCATTGTGGACAAGGTGAGCGAGATCAAGAGGGTTGAGGGCGATCGCGTAGATTAGGCCGCCCGTTTTCTCTTTTTCTTGTCGCTGCTGGTCATGTTATAAGAACAATCTGTTAGAGCTGCGACAAGCTATCTTGTAATATAACTTTATTTTGGGTAGAGATTGATGTGTTATTTCATTTACTTGATTCCTTCCTTTGTATGTTTTTGCCCTACGCTTTTAGGGAACTTGTCGGCGCAGGCACCTTAGCCGCGAGCGCTGAGTGCGGGACATCAGCAGCCTGCTGGCGGTGCCGCTTCCGACAAGAAACCTTGTCGCAACTAGTCGTAGCTCACTTAAGTTGTTGAGCGGACTCGAAACAAAGTAAGGGCGCAACTAGCTACGAGTTGGTTCCTCTGCGCACAGGTTTTCCATACAAAGTACGGTCGTTCGAGGAAGATAACTTAAAAATTTAAAACTGATTGCTCAAACTTTGGCAACTTAGCTTTTCTGTCGTTTGCTTTCCGGTAAGGCGAAACTTCCTTGAATGATGCCTGGTCCACACCATTATCTTCTCCTTTCCCCCCGGCAAACTTGTGTGCCAGGGAACCTTCCTTTCCTTTTTGAGAAAAAGAAAGAAGAGAAAATAAAGATATGGAGCCTTACGGCTCGTTATTGCTTACCGGGGGTAGGCGCTGCACAAAGTGTCAGATAACGCATGCAAAGATAGTAGAAAGCATGAAATTGACAAGATGTGCGGAGCACATGAGCTTTACTTATGCACGGTGTCGGGGATATACCCCGTGGCGTAAACCGGCCGGAAGTATAACCCGGCCGGACTGGACGACTCACTGGTAACCCGCCCGGAGCTTGGCGGTTCACGGGCTACCCGCCCGGTCTTGACGGTTCATTAGTAACCCGACGGGCGGGTCAGATGGATGACGAGGCCCATGGTCCAGAAGGCCGGTTCACGTTTAATGGTGGGCCGGTTTATGAGGAAAGCACAAGGAATATTCCCTTATAAAGGAAGCAAGACTAGGACTCCACTTGTAATAGAGTAATCCTAATCCAACTAGGACTAGTCATGTAAACCGCCCCTCAACATATATAAGGAGGGGCAGGGCTCCCCAAAGAGGGACAAGTTACAAGCAAGAAGAAACAATCTTAGGGCTAGACACAAAGAGGAGAACCGGTTTACGGCGACTCCCTCATGATGATAATGAGACCTAGCCTCAAACAGCATGTAGGGTTTTTACCGGATGATGTTTCCCGGGGCCCGAAGCTGTCTAAACCCTTGTCTTGTGTGTTGATCCGCCATGCGTCTCTCGATTCCGCTCAACCCCTCTCAAGATACCACATAGATGCGTTGGCCTCGTGACTAAGTCCTTACACTAGGACATCTGACGTGACAAATCCACGACAGTTGGCGCCCACCGTGGGGCTTGCGCACGGTGGTGTTGAGTTCTTAAAGGGATCTCTTCAGGGATCGAGGAGCTTGTGATTAGACAGATGAAGGTTTGAGTTCAAAGATTAGGGTTGCATGGTGAGCGCTGCTACGACCATATGATCCGTCGAATCCGGGTCAATTTCTATCATTAGAAACCAAGGCAAGATTGATAGCCTCCTCAAGTTTTTAGATCATCAGGCATTGCGGCATGTTACGAGAAGAAGCGATCTGCTATTTTGTCTGATATACTGTGTTAAACCAAGTAGTACTTTTGCTACATCTCACATAAAGCTACGGCCAGGTTGGTTATTCGTGAGTATTGAGGATTGGATTGAAAAAAAAAGGAAAGGGAAGAGTAAGAAGTTTCGACTAGTACTCCACGACAAGGGAAAGTCCCAAGAGACATGTTGTTTGTTTAGAAGGAAAGTTTAGTTAAACAGCACGACAGCTCCACGATCTGAAGGTGGACTCGGACGTGGATAGCCAGCCATGACCCGGAAACTTGCGCCCGTCCGAGTGGCCACAGCCGCTGGTCTCTGCCGCCGGTTTTAGCATACCCTGCTACCATGAGTCACCGCCGCCGAGTCGCCTGCTGTTTCTGAGTCGTTGTTCGAGCGCTGTTTCCGCCAAGAGCCGTTGGGTCCCCATCTTCCGCAGTACTCCTTCGTCAAACCACCTGCCTCGGCTTCGCGCCTCCTTGTGCCACCGACCTCCGTGGTGAGTAACTGCGCCGGCTCTCCATGCACTGACCCGTCGCGCTGCCTAGTTCCACGGCCGGGTCGATGCTGCTTCTACTTCAGTGCCCAGCACTGCAAGTCTGCGGCACTGCGGGTCTCTGTCGCCAAGTCGTCACCTCACCATCATCATGGCATGCCCCGGTTCAACATAGCAGAATCAATACTAAGTAGTGGATGCATAGTTTGACCAAACCAAAATTTTCTACAACTTGGACGACGGATTGTGCATGTTCTTTCAGTGACTTATGCGGCCAATCAATCAATCTAGTCTTTGAACCATCCTGCTGCTGGTCCGTCCATCAAGGAAGAAGAAATATACTAGCATCATTGGTCCTAATTAAGTGATCAGGACAGATGATTAAGCAGTCCATCTGGCAGTTACCACGATGAACAAGTGCTTTGGTTATCATCAACCAAATATATCATGCAAATCAAGCGAAGTATGATTTTGGCAGCATGCTCCGCTGCGCCACGCGCATAGCTGCGCCCGAGTCTCACCTTCGCTGTAAGCCGGCACCTGGGCCCGAAGCTGTCTAAACCCTTGTCTTGCGTGTTGATCCGCCCTGCGTCTCTCGATTCCGCTCAACCCCTCTCAAGCTACCACATAGATGCGTTGGCCTCGCGACTAAGTCCTTACACTAGGACATCTGACGTGACAAATCCACGACACACGGGTTCTGCGCCCGGCTTTGTACAAAGGATTACATGCAACATCAGCAAGACTTGTACAAAAGGTGGTTGCCGGAACAGGTTCCGGCAACCGCGCCTTACGGGTAAAACTTACGAAGATGCTCAATGTTCCAGGAGTTGCTCACCGGAATGCCATCTTCGGTCTCAAGGCGGACAGCGCCAGGCCTAGTGACTCGTTTCACCCGGTAAGGGCCTTCCCACTTCGGCGTCAACTTGTTGGAATTCTTGGCCGACTGAGGTCGCCTTCCTCGAGACTTCTGGCATTAACTTTGCGGCTATGGTAGCGGCGCAAAGCTTGCTGGTATCGAGCAGCTCGTACAGCAGCCTGAAGACGGTCTTCCTCAAGGAGCAGCGCGTCATCTTGTCGCAACTGCTCTTGCTCGAGCTCATCATAAGCGAGCACTCGAGGTGACCCGTATACGAGTTCCGTGGGGAGAAATGCCTCTGCTCCATAGACTAGAGCGAAAGGTGTCTGGCCAGTGGCTCGATTTGGTGTCGTCCTGATCGACCAAAGAACCACCGGCAGCTCCTCAATCCAGTTCTTTCCGCACCTGTGCAGCCTATCGAAAGTCCTGGTCTTGAGCCCGCGCAGCACTTCATCATTTGCCCTCTCTGCTTGACCGTTGCTTCTCGGATGAGCAACAGAAGCGAAGCAGACCTTGGCGCCAAGATCTTGGACGTACTGCATGAAGGTGCGGCTCGTGAATTGTGTGCCGTTGTCGGTGATGATCCTGTTAGGGATCCCGAAACGGCAAACAATCGACCTGAAGAACTTGACTGCTGACTGTGCTGTCACCTTTGTCACTGGTTCCACTTCCGGCCACTTTGTGAACTTGTCGATTGCAACGTACAAGTACTCAAAGCCCCCGACAGCTCGGGGAAAAGGGCCAAGGATATCGAGCCCCTAGACCGAAAATGGCCAGGATAAAGGGATCGTCTGGAGAGCTTGAGCTGGCTGGTGTATCAGCTTGGAATGGAACTGGCACGCTTCACACTTGGTTACTTGTGCAGTTGCATCCTGGAGGGCTGTCGGCCAAAAGAAACCTTGCCGGAACGCTTTGCCGGCAAGTGCTCTTGCGCCAATGTGGTGACCACATATGCCTCCATGTATCTCTGCCAACAGCTTTTGTCCGTCTTCCCGGTGAATACACTTCAATTTCACACCGTTGAGTCTTCTTCTGTACAGTGTGTTGTCGACAAACTGGTACATACTTGACTGTCGGGCTACTCTTTCCGCTTCTTCTTGCTCTTCGGGAAGTTCTCCTATCTGAAGGAAAAGGACAATCTGTTGTGCCCAAGCTGGAGCTTGCGGCTCGACAACGAGGACTAAAGGCACATCTACTGCTGCGGGAACATTTGCTTCTACGGCGAGAACCTGCGGCTCAGCCGGAGCTTGATGTTCCCCCGCAAGCTTGCCGGAGCAAAACTTGTCGGGAGCGTCTGCTTCAACGGAACAAATCCTAGTGCTTGCCGGAGCAGACTGCTCCTCGGCACTCTTGGTGTTGATTTTGACGACCTTCTTGGCGGCGGCTTCGGGGAGCTCAGCCAGAAAATAGTCACCAGAAATCAACTTCATCTTCTTGCTCTGTCCAGTTGATGGTGTTATAGATGGTTGAGTCAGCTTGAGCACAAAGATCCCTGGTTCCACAGGTAACTTAAGCGTGGCGCACTTTGACAGGCCATTGGCAATGTCGTTCTGAGCTCTCGGAACATGTTCCATCTGTAGGCCGTCAAAGTGCTCTTCTAACTTTCTTACTTCATCAACGTAAGCTTCCATCAACGGACTCTGATAATTCTTGTTCACTTGGCGGACGACAAGTTGTGAGTCACCCCTGACAATGAGCTTCTTGATCCCAAGGTCTGCTGCGATGCTGAGACCGGCAAGCAATCCTTCATACTCTGCGGTATTGTTCGTTGCTAGCTCCTTGGGAAAGTGCATCTGGACTACATACTTGAGGTGCTCTCCGGTGGGTGCGACAAGTAGCACGCCCGCACCGGCGCCGTGCAGCGAGAAGGCACCATCAAAGTACATCAGCCACTCTTTGCTTGCTTCCTTGACGAGGATGCTCGTTTCTGGAATTTCTTCATCTTGTGTTGGCGTCCATTCTGCTATGAACTCCGCCAATGCTCTGCTTTGGATAGTTGAAGTGCTCTCAAAACTTGAGGCCAAAGCTTGATAGTTCCAGTGCCCACCCGAAAATCCTGCCTGTTGCTTCTAGATTTTGCAGTATCCTCTTCAGCGGAAAACGAGTGACGACTGTGATCTCATGTGCTTGGAAGTAATGGCGCAGCTTTCTCGAGGCCATGAGAAGGCCGAAAAGCAATTTCTGCACACCAGAATACCTTGACCTAGCCCCCTGCAGAAGGGAACTGACAAAGTAAACTGGGCGCTGCACCATTCTTTTCTGCATCTTCTCACGCGCCTGCGCAGATCCATCTTTGTCGGGACCAGAGCTTGTCGGTGAAGTCCCCTGCTTGTCGCTGGATGCATCTGCCGTGGTTGCTGGCTCATCATCTGCCTCCCTCTCCGCTACTAACGCAGCACTAACCACTTGATTGGTTGCCGCTATATACAGCAGCAACTTCTCTTGTGGCTTAGGTGCGACAAGTGTTGGAGTGGAGGACAGGTATCTCTTTAAGTCCTGCAGCGCAGCCTCCGCTTCCGGAGTCCATTTCATTGGACCTGCCTTTTTCAATATTTTGAAAAACGGCAGGGCGCGCTCAGCAGACCTAGAGATAAACCTACTGAGAGCAGCCACGCAACCAGCAAGTCTTCGTACATCCTTGACGCGCTTTGGTGCTTCAATCTCCTCAATGGCCTTGACCTTGTCGGGATTGGCTTCAATTCCCCGCTGAGACACGAAGAACCCGAGAAGCTTACCGGAGGGGACTCCGAACACACACTTCTCGGGGTTAAGCTTGAGGTTGATCTTGCGTAGATTTGCAAAGGTTTCGTCTAAATCTTGAATCAGAGTTGACTTGTCCTTGCTCTTGACCACTATGTCGTCCATGTAGGCTTCCACATTTCTGTGTATTTGCGGCGCAAAAGCGTCGTGGACAACCCTTGCAAATGTTGAACCAGCATTCTTTAAACCGAAAGGCATCCGTACGAAATAGTATGTGCCACATGGGGTGATGAATGCGGTCTTCTCCTCATCCTCTTCTGCCATGAAGATCTGATGGTATCTTGAGTATGCATCAAGAAATTAAAGCAAGTCACATCCGGCCGTGGAGTCAACAATCTGGTCGATGCGCGGCAAGGGAAATTGGTCTTTGGGGCAAGCTTTATTAACATCGGTAAAATCGATACAAAGCCTCCATTTCCCGTTTGCCTTGCGCACGACTACAGGATTGGCCAACCACGTAGGATGGAGCACTCCTCTGACGAGGCCTGCTACTTCCAATTTCTTGATTTCTTCTGCGATGAATTCTTGGTGCTCCACTGCCTGTTTCCTGACTTTCTGCTTGACGGGCCGCGCATGAGGACAGACGGCAAGATGGTGCTCGATTACTTTCCTGGGAACACCGGGGATGTCAGACGGTTGCCATGCAAATACGTCGACGTTCGCCCGCAGGAAAGCAACGAGCGCGCTTTCCTATTTAGGGTCGAGAGTGGCACTGATGGTGAAGGTACCACCAGTGCCATCCTCCTTGGTGGACACCTTCTTGGTCTCTGGTGGAGCTGCCATTGTCTTCTTACACTTGCCGGTGGAGCTCGATGGTGCGTCCTTGACGGTAGCGCGGCACTCCGAAGAGGTGCGCTTGCCGGAGTGGGCATCAGAACTCTTGCCGGACTTGGTCTTCTTCTTCGCCCCGGGAGCTTCAACGGCAAGTGACTTGCGATCTGTTGCGGCTGCTGCTTCCCGGTATATCTTGTCGGCGCAGATAAGAGCATCCTTCTTGTCACCAGGGACAGAGATGACACTTATCGGGCCTGGCATCTTCAACATGTTGTATGCATAGTGAGAAGCTGCCATGAATTTGGCGAGTGTTGGACGGCCGAGTATCCCATTGTAAGGCAATGGAAAGTCGGCAACATCAAAAGTGACCCTCTCAGTCCTGAAATTTAACTCGCTGCCAAACGTTACCGGCAACATGATCTTTCCCTTCGGCTTGCTCCTTCCCGGATTGATTCCTTGGAATGTGTCGGTCTCTTCGAGCTCGCTATCAGGGATCTGGAGTTTCTGGAGTACCGCGGAGGAGATCAAGTTCAAGTCGGCCCCGCCGTCAACTAGCATCTTAGTGACCTTGAGGTTGCGGATAGTTGGTGAAACCAACATCGGCAAGCACCCGACCGTAGTTATGCGATCAGGGTGGTCCTCAATATCAAAGATGATAGGCGAGCTGGACCATTTCAGAGGCTTGCATGACTCGATGGGTGGTTCTGCCGCATTGACTTCCCACACCCACTGCTTGAGCTGGCGGTGTGAAGTATGCAGAGAAGCACCGCCGTCAATGCACAGGACCTCTGTGGCTTTCTGGAACTCCTGCTCATTGGTCTCGTCATCATCCATATCTTCATCGTCGTCGTCATCTTCATCCTTGTCGCGGCCACGGGGAGGTCTGTCTCCTTGCCGCTGCTTGGCCTTGCCGCGGCGTCCTCCTTGGCCGGGGCGTTTCTTGCCGGCTCCTCCAGCACCTTCCTGGGCTTTCTCCTTGTCGCGTCGCTCGTATTCAGCTTTTTGCTGCTCGACAAGCTGTTCTACCTTCTTGCAGCTCTGGAGGTCATGGCCCTTGGTGCGGTGGATCTTGCAGTACTGCTTGTTGGTGCCGTCCTGCTTGTCGGCGACCGCCACAGCCTGGTAGTTGGTGCCTGCGGCAATCTCCTTGCTGGAGATACCAGCTTTTGCTTTCTTGGCGCCACCTCCGTTGCCGGACTGCTCAACGACTAGCACATCTCTGCCTTTCTTCTTCCTGTTGTTCCGCCGCCGGTTTCTCTTTGCCGGGGCAGTCTCCTCACTATCAGAACCTCCTGCTCCTATATTCTCTCCGGGGAGTTTCCTCCCTTCCTCAGCACGCGCACACTTGTCGGCCAGGGCATATAGCTCACTAACGTCTCTGATCTTACACATCGCCATCTCCTCCCGCATCCTGCGGTTTCGCATGTTCTGATGGAACGTGCTGATTACCGCGGCAGGGTGGACATCTGGGATGTTATGCTGTACGCGGCTGAATCTCTGAATGTACTTGCGCAGGGGCTCTCCTTCCTTCTGGGCGAGCATATGAAGGTCGCTCTCTTGGCCATGAGGCTTGTGGCCGCCTGTAAAGGCACCGACAAACTGATGGCATAGATCTGCCCAGGAGGATATGGAGTTATCCGGCAAGTGCATGAGCCAGGATCTGACATTGGGCTTGAGCACCAGCGGGAAGTAGTTGGCCAGGATCTTGTCGTCCCGTCCCAAGGCAGCTTGCACCGCGATGGTGTAGATGCTGAGGAATTCCGACGGATGCGACTTGCCGTCGTACTTCTCTGGTACGTCTGGCTTGAAATTCTTCGTGCTGGGCCACTGGACTTGCCGCAGCTCACGGGTGAACGCAGGGCAACCTACCGCGTACGCCAAGTCGCCTGGTTCCCCTGGCGCATGCATGTCGACAGAAGGCCTAGCGCGCTGGTCGGATTGACGCCGCGCTTCTCTTCGGCGCTCGATGCGAGTACGAGCGTCTTCTTGTTGTCGTTCGTGAAGAACTTGGCGCTGATCGCGACGAGCTCGTGGATCTGATGATGCGGTGGAGTCGCTGTCGAGGTGGATCCGACGAGTCGGCGATCTTGGCCTTCGGGGTGGAGAGTGCATGGTAGTTGCACCCCCACCGGTTTCGTCGCCATCGGCTCGTGCCTGGCGGTCCTGCCGCGGCAGCGATGTACTCGGCTGCCGCGGAGTGTCGCCGTTGGCGAAGCCGATGAGACTCTGAATGGTGGCCCTCCATCCGTCGATCTTGTCTTCCATTGGAGGGTAATCCAGGAGCAGTTGAGCTCGCGCCAAAGCTTCTGCTGGAGTGGTGGGTGGCAGTGGCGAACGGTGCGAGGAGCGGGATAAGCTCGGACTTCTAACTATGTTAGAAGGAGCAGTATCCCGTCCAGGCGACCGTGTCTCGCTCGTGTCAGCATGCTGGCATGCATGCTGGTCTTGAGCACCCTGAGATCCACCAGCTTGATCTTGGCCTAACAAACGTATGGCACTGCGAGTACCATGACGCTGTCGGTCCTGCGCCTCCTGAGATGGGCGCGGTGCATGTACGGACGACGAGGTCTGCGCAGCCTTGTCCTTGGACCTGGCAGCACCGTGAGCTCCCTCGTCAATGCCCGTTCTTCCGCCAGCGTCTACCCCACCACCCGATTGCTCCGGTGGTGGTGGGATCGACGTGGACGGAACAGTTGCCGCCGAAGCCTTCTTCTTCGGTGGCATGTCGATGAAGAAGATGAAGATCTAGCTCGTGTGAATGCTGGATCAGGTTCACACAACCTCGACGCCCCCTACCTGGCGTGCCAAAGATGTCGGGGAAGCTGATCCACGAACACCTATGGGACCGGCGGACCGAGCCCCTTTCGGTTCGGCGGGGGGCGGAGATCGCACAAAGAGCAGATCGAGGCGAAGCACACGAGCAGTTTACCCAGCTTCGAAGCTCTCCGGAGAGATAATACTCCTACTGCTGCTTGTCTGATTGTATTGAGTTCTTGCTCGGGGGCGCTGAGTGCTACAGTACACACGAGCTGCTAACGAGACCGAGCGTGAGTGTTTTCTGGTTTCGAACCCCCCTCTCCGTTGCGCATGGGCCTCCTTTTATATGCTGAAGGGGTCACCGACAGGTGGCAACGTAGTCAAGGGTAAAAATGGAAAAGGTGTTGCGGTTGGTACAACTACCTGTATAGTGTATCCTACCTAACCCTGACGGCAGGGGACAAAAGCATTAAATGCCCGTCTGTGTCGCCCAAATAGAGCAGAAAAGGACCGTCAGGGACGCCACCGTTCGCCATGATGGCAATCTCGTCCGCGTCGCTTGCCACCTCGCACCGCTGGCTGCACAGACTCTTGCCACGCGCGCCTGGAAAGACCCCAGGGCGACACATTGGTGGATGTGCTGGAGCGCGGGTACAGAGTGGTAGCTTGCCGCGGCAAGCGCCTTGCCGCGGTTGTTGTCTTGTCGCGTCCGGAAGCTTGTCTCTCACCGGGCCTCGCCGGGACGCGTGGCGCATCGCGGCAAGTTCCTTTAGATGCCTTGGTTGGCCTTCCCGGCAAGCTCCTCTTGCCGGGGCCTTGTCTCCTTGGCTTGAATACTTTGTTCTTGAATGGCTCCAAAGGAACCACGGAGGACCTTGGCGGTCGCCCGGCAAGCCTTGTCGCGGTGTGCTGCAACTGCCCGTGCACAAGTTCGGGATACTAGGGTACCCCTAATCTAGTACACCGACACCCACGATGCGGCTATATCTCCCACGTGTCGAAGCACGACTTCGAGGCATAACCACATGGTGGTTTTGTCGCAAGAAGGGTCATCTTCACACAATCCCATGTAATGAATAAGAATGGGATAAAGAGTTGGCTTACAATCGCCACTTCACACAATGAACAAATAAATCATACATCATTCAGAGTACACACATAAGTCCGACTACGGACGAAGCCAAAAGAAAAGAAGATAACCCAACTACTAGATCCCCGATCGTTCCAACTGGGCTCCACTACTGATCAACATGAAATGAAACATAGCAATGACCAAGGTCTTCGTTGAGCTCCCATCTGAGCTCGGTTGCATCGCCTGCACTGGTATCATCGGCACCTACAACTGTTGTGATAGTATCTGGTGAGTCACGAAGACTCAGCAATCTCAAAACCCGCGAGATCAAGACTATTTAAGCTTATGGGTAGGAAGTGGTAAAGTGGTGAGGTTGCAGCAGCGACTAATCATATATGGTGGCTAACATACGCAAATAAGAGCGAGAAGAGAGCAAAAGGAACGGTCGTGAACTAGCAATGATCAAGAAGTGATCCTGAGCTCCTACTTACGTCAAACATAACCCAAAACCGTGTTCACTTCCCGGACTCCGCCGAAAAGAGACCATCACGGCTACACACGCGGTTGATGTGTTTTAATTTGGATCTGGTGTCAAGTTATCTACAACCGGACATTAACAAATTCCCATCTGCCTCATAACCACGGGCACGGCTTTCGAAAGATAAAATACCCTGCAGGGGTGTCCCAACTTAGCTCATCACAAGCTCTCACGGTCAATGAAGGATATACCTTCGCCCGGGAAGACCCGATCAGCCTCGAAATCCCGGTTCGCAAGACATTTCGACAATGGTAAAACAAGACCAGCAAAGCCGCCCGATGTGCCGACAAATCCCGATAGGAGCTGCACATATCTCGTTCTCAGGGCAACATCGGATGAGACTAGCTACGAGTAAAACCAGACTTCGAGTTTCCCCGAGGTGGCCCCGCAGGCAGCTCAGTTCGGGCCAACACTCGAAGGAGCACTGGTCCGGGGGGGGTTAAAATAAAGATGATCCTTGAGTCTGCAGAACCCAAGGGAAAAAGGCTTAGGTGGCAAATGTTAAAACCAAGGTTGGGACTTGCTGGAGGAGTTTTATTCAAAGCGAACTGTCAAGGGGTCCCATAAATCACCCAACCGTGTAAGGAACGCAAAATCAAGGAACATAACACCGGTATGACGGAAACTAGGGCGGCAAGAGTGGAACAAAACACCAGGCATAAGGCCGAGTCTTCCACCCTTTACCAAGTATATAGATGCATTAATTAAATAAGAGATATTGTGTTATCCCAACATAAACCTGTCCATCATGGAGCAATCTTCAACTTCACCTACAACTAACAACGTAGCGATAGTTGTAGGTGACATAGTCGAACAAATCCTCACAACTCTGTAACGAAACCGAAGCTAACAAGAGAAGCAAACCGGAAAGAAGCAAACAACATGGTAAACACACAAGCATAATCATGGCATGATGCACAACCAAATATGATGCATGTCCGGTTTAATGAGGCATGGCATGGCAAGGTAAAGCAAAAAACACTACAATTTAAGTGGAGCTCAATATGCAACGAGTTGCATATTGACGGAACACCACATCAATTATTTAGTTCTCTCTCGGTTAAGTACCCAGCAATATTAAATGTTGTTAAACATGGCAAGAGGTGAAGCATAATTAAACTAACAATTTAAGCTAGTTTAAATGAGGCCGGAACAACAAACAGCAATTCCAAAAAAAATCCCCATGTCATTTAGCAATTTAATGCAAACAACAATTTTAAACATTTAAAAGTTGTTATCATGATGCGGATGACATATGTAAGTTTTATGCACTTTTTTATGAAAATGTTGACATCTCATGATAGGGAGCATTTGGTCACCATGGCGGAACAAAAGGGGTGCCACGGCAACAATAATGAAAATGGTGCCACGGCAACATTCTGATGATCCGACAACTCGTCGAGATGTCGGTGCAAAATAAAGTGGGCGTGAGCGTGTCATGCAAGGATGGTGTGGTGCTCCCGGATTCCGGGTTCCCACAGGACGGCGGCATGGCAAACGAGGAATGTCCAAAAACAACTCGGACACGGTGCAAACATATGGTACATCTCATACATGCACACAAGCATTCGTTCGCGGGCGGTCGTCATCTCGGGATATACCTTTGAAGCATGCGTTTTCGGGGCGGAACTAGTTCAAAGCGGTGTAGGGGAAGTAGACGTTCTCGCAGCGGTCGTAGTGGAAGTAGTTGTGCCATCGGTCATCGGCGACGGTAGTGGTACACACGACGTCGGGGTACTTGTCGGTCCGGTCTTGGCGGTGTAGATGTACACGTTGTCGGGGTACTTGTCGCATCACCGGGTGTAGTCGTACACGTTCGGAGCGGAACTTGGCGTATCCATGTACTTTTCTGTCTTCACGGAGATGCAACAGAACGACGACGGTCAAGTGCAGTGAGGCCTTGGGTCTATCGAGGCTTGGGTTGAACCAAACGAAGCAGCACAACGACTGATCTTAGCGGGCAGCAAGGGAAGGAGCAGGGGCTCGCTGGGCTACACGGCCATTGCAGGGAGGCCATGAGAACTTGCTGAAGGAGGAGGGTACGAGCTTCGTGCGGGAGGTGACTGACGACATGGGACTCGGCGTGGAAGGTAGGACCGACGGGAAGGTGCAGAGGCTCGGTGCAGCGGTGGTCAGCAGGTGCACGAAGGGGAAGCAGGAGCAGAGGTGTGGCGGAGCTCGGGACGCCATGGCAGCAGAATCTCGGGTCCGAGGACGAGGTCGAGCAGAAGGCAGGGAGGCCGCAGGCTCCTCTGGGCGCAGACGAAGACAGCGGCGGGCACGAGGAGAAGAAAGAGGGCCGCTGAACGAGCTTGAGGACGATGGCTGGCGAGGCAGAGGAGGGGCACGGCCGTAGGCGACGGAGGGCCGCAGGAGTTGGCCGTCCCGGTGGTGTTGCGGACGCCGGGCACGGGGCCGGCAGGGGCGTGGTCGGGGGCTCGCTGGTCGGCACGAGGGGGTGGTGAGGCACGGGAGGAGAAGTAGGGCGCGGCGAGCTGCGGCCGGCTGGCGAGGAGGTGGAGGCGCGAGGCGGTGGCGCGGTGGAGATGCAACGCGAGGAGAGGAGGGGGAGACGAGCGAGAGGAAGGAGATGGGATCGAGAGGATGGGGATCGGGCGTTGCGGCGCTGGAGGGAGGACGAGGGAGAGATGGAGATCGAGCGGAGGGGAGGCTAGGGTTAGAGCTGGTGGGGGCCCCGACTGTGCTGGGCTAGCTGCACAAATGGGCCGGCCTAGATGGCCTACTGGGTTGCTGGGCTCTCCTCTCCCTCTCTCTAATTTTCTAGCAGAAAATAAATAGAGAGAGGAAAAGAAAGAGAGGGTTAGGGAAAGATTTTGCAAAGGGGGGTTATTTTCCCGGACTCACAAAAATGCGCTTGTTCCAAGAAAAATGGAAAATGCCATGGTTGAAAGATGTAAATTCAAAATCATTTGAATTTAATTCAAATGGGTTTGAACTAGGACTTGATAAAAGGAAGGTCCAAAAATGTTGAGGATTTCGGTGGGGCTCCGGAAAATGATGAAAGAAATTATGGACAAGGTTGGAGACCAAGAATTTAGATAACAACAGCATGGGATATTTTGCAAGTGGGTTATGGTTAATTCCAAATAAATGGAATAATTTTATTATAGCTCCCTAATAATATTGAGAGGCATTAATATGTTATAAAGAGAAATCACAAGTGAATTACCTCGATTTAAATGGATCGAAAAATCCATACAATTTATTTAAAAGAGTAATAAAATTAATGATATGATGGCATGATGACATGATGCAATGCAAGAGATGACATGAAGAATGCAACAAGCAAATACATCGCACGGCGAAACTCGAAATAGCTAGAAGTCTTCTGGAGCGTGGGTCTCGAGGCATTACAACACTCCACCACTACAAGAGGATCTCGTCCCGAGATCTAGGATGGCACCGGAGGGAAACGGAAGAGGAAGAGAAGAGGTAAAACTAAGTTGCTTCTTTGACGAACGAGTGAAACCACGAACCTTGAGAGGTTGAAAAGTTGAAAGAAAGAACTCAACGGGGTTGAACACAATTGAGAGCACTGTGGTAGAAAATAGAAACAAGGAACGCCATGTGAACCTTGGAGGCTGCACAGCTATGAATGGCGAGTACAATGGACAAGAAGGAATTGGAACCACTCTGGGTCAAACGAGATAAACATGGAACAAGGAAGAACAAATTCGGACAGCACTCCGATTGGAAAGAGATGCAAGACTTCATAAGATGAAAAAGAACTTCAAGAGGTGACGCAACACTCCGGTTAAATGGATAAGCAAGAAAATAACATGAGCTTGACAAAACTATGTGATGGGTGAAGAGCACAACATCACAATGCCTCCGGAAGAAATGAAAAAAATGGAATGGAATGAACGGAGGAAAACTTGATCTTGAAAGAGAACGCTTACAGGAAATGCTAGAACAGAGTTGTTGGATTATCAACAACGAAAGGATAAGCTTGTTGTGGGCTTATGGAAAACATTTCAAAATTATGAGGTGACAACCGGCCACTAACGGAAACAATTACTTGCTTGAGATCAACGAAGAGATGAAAACTGCTTTCGCCGAGAGAATAGGAAAAAACATGGATCATTGATAAGCACCACAATAGCAACATTCCTTAGGGAAGGCTTTAGGTGAAATCTATACAAGGATAACTCCAACGAAGAGATTGATCGATTTAAAATACCTCGTTCTTGACAACATATGAATCATGAAACATGAAGGAAAATTGTCAAGAGTGACATAACACCATCTCAAAAGATAGCGTAGAAGGAATTGCACTTTGGAATGCAAGATGAAGAATACTTGAACTCCCCAAAACAAAACATGTGTTGAGCACCATGTTTATTTTAGAGTGTAGCTTGGTGGGTCATAACTTCAAGAGAAATCTTGAAGAACAATTGGAGAACGAAAAGAATCCTTGGCGAACCACCATGTAGAGCCTCCATGAAGAACTCCGGTAATAAAAGGATGATAGAAAGAAAGAGAAGTTGAAAACACAAGGTGAAGCCTTGCGATGATTTAGATGGAGCTTCGTGACAAGATAATGCGGAAAACTTGGAACTCCGGAAAAGAACAGATGAAACACATGAAACCGAGAATGAGATATGATGAACAACTTTGAAAAGAAGAAACTAGATCACTTGGATGAAACAATAATAAGAATTATGTTATGCGCATCCTTCACCAATTTAAATTGATGACAAGCAACGGATTTGGCATACTACTTATTCTCGTAGAAAGGATTAAGAGAGATATAGCTCAAAACTTGAGAAGGTCTTCAACAACCACCGGTAGGATTGAAACAACAAAAGAACGAATGAATTGATACGATAGCGAAGGAAGTGAAATCTTGAATGAACCACCGTAATAATTGAAAATGAAAGTAGTAAAGGCACAATTCGCCGGGAAGAATTGAAAAACGAATGAAGGTACTTGAGGGGATTTAGATACATGAGAACGAAGAGGCCATGAACTGATTAGAGGATATTTGAACGATGCACCGGTATGATTTGGAGAACGATAGCTACATGCTGAGAATGAAGAATTATGACATGATGGCCTTCGGAGGAAAGAAATGGAAACAACTCATGAAATGCTCCGGATGGGTGAAAAGAATTTTCACAATCAAAACAATTATGAAAGGATGGCATCAAGCTAGAACCATGAATCTTGAAGAGAATGGAGCAAGATTTAAGAGAAAACCTTCTTCGGTCTTCAAATGTTGAGAATGATGACAAGAACCACCAAAATTGTTGAGGCACTTCGGAACAAAGAAGAATAGAAATGATGAACCAACGCTGAAAATATTTTGAAAGCGATCTTGGAGAAAGAATATGACTGATGAAAATTCATTCTTACGTCAAACTTGGAAATGAATTTGAGAATCGCTCCTGATAATTAGAAGAGTCAGGTAAGATCCTGGGAAAAGACCTGTGGGTTAGCGCCCACTAAAGAGAAACACCGTTGAATGATTGTTTGAAAGGGGGGATTGTGCCAGTTGAATTAAATGGCTTGAATGAGATAATAATCTCCAAATAGCTTGAAAGGATCTTGATAATGGAGACACAAATCTTCTGAGATATCCTTGGCACTTCGGATATGAAGAGAGAGAGGTGAACAATTATGAGATGCACCGGCATGGGATAGCATTTGAACAAGGAAAAAGTATATGATCAACACCTAAAGCTTGAGTTAAATCCACCAGAGAAGAAAAGAGATGAAGAATAATAAACTTGAAGCTCCGTTAGTATCTTCCCGAGAATCACCGGATAAGAACATTGACGGAAAAGAATGGAGAGACTTCCCATCAATAAAATGAATACCCGATTAAGAAATCTGAGTCCTTGAAGAAAAAGGGTGGGAGGGCGGGAAAAACAAAGGCAACTTGGGGCAGAAGGAATGGATGCCATTGAGAAAACTTAGAATTGATCTTGCGAATGTTGAAATGTTCGGATCCACTTGAAGAGAAGCACACCGGTCGGAAAGAATTGACATGACAATCTCGATGATGAAGAAGGATTAGTATTCACATAACAATATGAGAACACCATTTAGGGAAGGTATGGATTCAACATTTGACTTCGAAGCAATTCGAATACCACAAATAAAACAAAACAAAGGATTTGGCTTGCAGAATAAGCCGGAACAAACATATGATAGAGATTTCGTCCGAAGTTTTCGTGGTGGGGCCCACACGGACTCGATCGTACAGCACCATCATGTACAAGGCAGTGCACATGACATACTAAGTGTCCCCGAACCAGCATAGCCAAGGGTTCTTTAAGACACAACGAGACCACTGTAAAAACGACCGTGGAAAGGCGGACCACTAGACGTCGAACCCCAATCTCATATCATGCATCTGTCGAAAAGATATTCTAGGAGCTACTTGAATTCCCACCTATAAAACTCCTGAAACTTTCTGGTTATGCAATCTGGTGTTGGGGATACAGGGGGAGTAATATATATCTCACCCAAAACTAACAATCCCTACATCCAAGCTGTATCCATCCGTCAACACATAACCAAGAAACCTTCAGAAATCGTGTGCCTCAACCTTCGAAAAGCATCCGTTATACGAGTTATGGCAATACTCCCGAACTCCTGCCCCAGTACTGGGTGGCGTCGAGGTTATCTCACCAACAACTGCATAAAAGAGACTTTCGATGTCGGCAAAACTCTGGTATTCCAGAACTGCAACGATAAAATTGTGACGACAACACCTCGGAGCTCAACTCCCCGGGTCACTGCCACATAAAAGACAGGAGGCACCAACAACAATGTTCTCGTCACAAAACCATCGGAACAATTCCAAGATACCCGCGTGATCTAAAAAAAATTAGTGAAATTTGAGGAGAGGAAAGTCAAAACATCTACGTCAGGAGACCTCACCAGAGCGACGAAGGGACTGAGGAGTAAAAAGAATCCTACTCTCCGATATATATAATCCTAAGACTCAACACATTTTTTTGTTCTAGACTCAACAACGCCAGCAAACAATCAAGTAGGGGGCTCCTAAGTCGGGGATGGCTCAGATTACCAACTTGTAACACCCATGATGCGGCTATATCTCCCACGTGTCGAAGCACGACTTAGAGGCATAAACGCATGGTGGTTTTGTCGCAAGAAGGGTCATCTTCACACAATCCCATGTAATGAATAAGAATGGGATAAAGAGTTGGCTTACAATCGCCACTTCACACAATGAAAAAATAAATCATACATCATTCAGAGTACACACATAAGTCCGACTATGGACGAAGCCAAAAGAAAAGAAGATAACCCAACTGCTAGATCCCCGATCGTCCCAACTAGGCTCCACTACTGATCAACATGAAACGAAACATAGCAACGACCAAGGTCTTCGTTGAGCTCCCATCTGAGCTCGGTTGCATCGCCTGCACTGGTATCATCGGCACCTGCAACTGTTGTGATAGTATCTGGTGAGTCACGAGGACTCAGCAATCTCAAAACCCGCGAGATCAAGACTATTTAAGCTTATGGGTAGGAAGTGGTAAAGTGGTGAGGTTGCAGCAGCGACTAAGCATATATGGTGGCTAACATACGCAAATAAGAGCGAGAAGAGAGCATAAGGAATGGTCGTGAACTAGCAATGATCAAGAAGTGATCCTGAACTCCTACTTACGTCAAACATAACCCAAAACCGTGTTCACTTCCCGGACTCCGACGAAAAGAGACCATCACGGCTACACACGCGGTTGATGCATTTTAATTCGGATCTGGTGTCAAGTTATCGACAATCGGACATTAAAAAATTCCCATCTGCCTCATAACCGTGGGCACGGCTTTCGAAAGATAAAATACCCTGCAGGGGTGTCCCAACTTAGCCCATCACAAGCTCTCACGGTCAACTAAGGATATACCTTCTCCCGGGAAGACCCGATCAGCCTCGGAATCCCGGTTCACAAGACATTTCGACAATGGTAAAACAAGACCAGCAAAGCCGCCCGATGTGCCGACAAATCCCGATAGGAGCTGCACATATCTCCTTCTCAGGGCAACACCGAATGAGACTAGCTACGAGTAAAACCAGACTTCGAGTTTCCCCGAGGTGGCCCCGCAGGCAGCTCAGTTCGGGCCAACACTCGAAGGAGCACTAGTTCGGGGGGGTTAAAATAAAGATGACCCTTGATTCTGCAGAACCCAAGGGAAAAGGCTTAGGTGGCAAATGTTAAAACCAAGGTTGGGCCTTGCTGGAGGAGTTTTATTCAAAGCGAACTGTCAAGGGGTCCCATAAATCACCCAACCGTGTAAGGAACGCAAAATCAAGGAACATAACACCGGTATGACGGAAACTAGGGCGGCAAGAGTGGAACAAAACACCAGGCATAAGGCCGAGTCTTCCACCCTTTACCAAGTATATAGCTGCATTAATTAAATAAGAGATATTGTGTTATCCCAACATAAACCTGTCCATCATGGAGCAATCTTCAACTTCACCTACAACTAACAACGCTATAAGATGGGCTGAGCAAAGCGGTAACATAGCCAAGCAACGGTTTGCTAGGAAGGGTAAAAAGGTTGGAGGCTGACATGGCAAAATGGGGGGCATGGTAAACAAGTGATAGGTAGCGCAGCGTAGCGATAGAACGAAGCAACTAGCAAGCAAAGATAGAAGTGATATCGAGGGTAATAGTCATCTTGCCTGAAATCCCGCAAGGAAGAAGAACGAGTCCATGAAGAAGACAAATGGACGTAGTCAAACGAATCCTCACAACTCCGTAATGAAATCGAAGCTAACGAGAGAAGCAAACCGGAAAGAAGCAAACAACATGGTAAACACACAAGCATAATCATGGCATGATGCACAACCAAATATGATGCATGTCCGGTTTAATGAGGCATGGCATGGCAAGGTAAAGCAAACAACACTACAATTTAAGTGGAGCTCAATATGCAACGAGTTGCATATTGACGGAACACCACATCAATTATTTAGTTCTCTCTCGGTTATATACCAAACAATATTAAATGTTGTTAAACATGGCAAGAGGTGAAGCATAATTAAACTAACAATTTAAGCAAGTTTAAATGAGGCCGGAACAACAAACAACAATTCCAAAAAAAATCCCCATGTCATTTAGCAATTTTGCAAACAACAATTTTAAACATTTAAAAGTTGTTATCATGATGCGGATGACATATGCAAGTTTTATGCACTTTTTTATGGAAATGTTGACATCTAATATGATAGGGAGCATTTGGTCACCATGGCGGAACAAAAGGGGTGCCACGGCAACGATAACGAAAATGGTGCCACGGCAACGATAACGAAAATGGTGCCACGGCAACATTCCGATGATACGACAACTCGTCGAGATGTCGGTGCAAAAGAAAGTGGGCGTGAGCGTGTCATGCAAGGATGGTGGGGTGCTCCCAGATTCCGGGTTCCCATAGTACGGCGGCATGGCAAACGAGGAATGTGCAAAAACAACTCGGACACGGTGCAAACATATGGTACATCTCATACATGCACACAAGCATTCATTCGCGGGCGGTCCTCATCTCGGAATATACCTTTGAAGCGTGCGTTTTCGGGGCAGGACTAGTTCAAAGCGGTGTAGGGGAAGTAGACGTTCTCGCAGCGGTCGTAGTGGAAGTAGTTGTGCTATCGGTCATCGGCGACGGTAGTGGTACACACGACGTCGGGGTACTTCTCGGTCCGGTCTTGGCAGTGTAGATGTACACGTTGTCGGGGTACTTGTCGCATCATCGGGTGTAGTCGTACACATTCAGAGTGGAACTTGGCGTATCCATGTACTTTTTTAACTTCACGGAGATGCAATAGAATGACGACGGTCAAGTGCAGTGAGGCCTCGGGTCTATCGAGGCTTGGGTTGAACCAAACAAAGCAGCACAACAACTGATCTTAGCGGGCAGCAAGGGATGGAGCAGGGGCTCGCTGGGCTACACGGCCATGGCAGGGGGGCCATGAGAACTTGCTGAAGGAGGAGGGCACGAGCTTCGTGCGGGAGGTGACTGACGACATGGGACTCGGCGTGGAAGGCAGGCCCGACGAGAAGGTGTAGAGGCTCGGTGCAGCGGTGGTCGGCAGGTGCACGAAGGGGAAGCAGGAGCAGAGGTGTGGTGGAGCTCGGGACGCCATGGCAGCAGAATCTCGGGGCCGAGGACGAGGTCGAGCAGAAGGCAGGGAGGCTGCAGGCTCCTCTGGGCGTAGACGAAGACGGCGGCAGGAACGGGGAGAAGAAAGGGGGCCGCTGAACGAGCTTGAGGATGACGGCTGGCGAGGCAGAGGAGGGGCACGGCCGCAGGCGACGGAGGGCCGCCAGAGTTGGCCGTCCCGGTGGTGTTGCGGAGGCTGGGCGCGGGGCCGGCAGGGGCGTGGTCGGGGGCTTGCTGGTCGGCACGAGGGGGTGGTGAGGCACGGGAGGAGAAGCAAGGCACGGCAAGTTGCGGCCAGCCGGCGAGGAGGTGGAGGCGCGAGGCAGTGGCACGGTGGAGATGCGACGCGAGGAGAGGAGGGGAGACGAGCGAGAGGAAGGAGATGGGATCGAGAGGATGGGGATCGGGTGTTGCGACGCTGGAGGGAGGACGAGGGAGAGATGGAGATCGAGCGGAGGGGAGGATAGGGTTAGAGCTGGTGGGGGCGCCGACTGGGCTGGGCTAGCTGCACGAATGGGCCGGCCTAGATGGCCTACTGGGTTGCTGGGCTCTCCTCTCCCTCTCTCTAATTTTCTAGCAGAAAATAAATAGAGAGAGGAAAATAAAGAGAGGGTTAGGGAAAGATTTTGCGCAGGGGGATTATTTTCCCGGACTCACAAAATGCGCTTGTTCCAAGAAAAATGGAAAAGGCCATGGTTGAAAGATGTAAATTCAAACTCATTTGAATTTAATTCAAATGGGTTTGAACTAGGACTTGATAAAAGGAAGGTCCAAAAATGTTGAGGATTTCGGTGGGGCTCCGGAAAATGATGAAAGAAATTATGGACAAGGTTGGAGACCAAGAATTTAGATAACAACGGCATGGGATATTTTGCAAGTGGGTTATGGTTAATTCCAAATAAATGGAATAATTTTATTATAGCTCCCTAATAATATTGAGAGGCTTTAATATGTTATAAAGAGAAATCACAAGTGAATTCCCTCGATTTAAATGGATCGGAAAATCCATACAATTTATTAAAGGAGTTATAAAATTAACGATATGATGGCATGATGACATGATGCAATGCAAGAGATGACATGAAGAATGCAACAAACAAATACATCGCACGGTGAAACTCGAAATAGCTAGAAGTCTTCTGGAGCATGGGTCTCGGGGCGTTACAACACTCCACCACTACAAGAGGATCTCGTCCCGAGATCTAGGATGGCACCAGAGGGAAACGGAAGAGGAAGAGAAGAGGTAAAACTAAGTTGCTTCTTTGACGAACGAGTGAAACCACGAACCTTGAGAGGTTGAAAAGTTGAAAGAAAGAACACAATGGGGTTGAACACAATTGAGAGCACTGCAGTAGAAAATAGAAACAAGCAACACCATGTGAACCTTGGAGGCTGCAAAGCTATGAATGACGAGTACAATGGACAAGAAGGAATTGGAACCACTCTGGCTGAAACGAGATAAACACGGAACAAGGAAGAACAAATTCGGACAGCATTCCGATTGAAAAGAGATGCAAGACTTCATAAGATGAAAAAGAACTTGAAGAGATGACGCAACACTCTGGTTAAATGGATAAGCGAGAAAATAACATGAGCTTGACAAAACGACGTGATGGGTGAAGAGCACAACATCACAATGCCTCCGGAAGAAATGAAAAAAATGGAATGGAATGAACGGAGGAAAACTTGATCTTGAAAGAGAACGCTTACAGGAAATGCTAGAACGGAGTTGTTGGATTATCAACAACGAAAGGATAAGCTTGTTGTGGGCTTATGGAAAACATTTCAAAATTATGAGGTGACAACCGGCCACTAACGGAAACAATTACTTGCTTGAGATCAACGAAGAGATGAAAACTGCTTTCGCCGAGAGAATAGGAAAAAACATGGATCATTGATAAGCACCACAATAGCAACATTCCTTAGGGAAGGCTTTAGGTGAAATCTATACCAAGATAACTCCAACGAAGAGATTGATGGATTTAAAAACCTCGTTCTTGACAACATATGAATCATGAAACATGAAGGAAAATTGTCAAGAGTGACATAACACCATCTCAAAAGATAGCATAGAAGGAATTGCACTTTGGAATGCAAGATGAAGAATACTTGAACTCCCCAAAACAAAACATGTGTTGAGCACCATGTTTATTTTAGAGTGTAGCTTGGCGGGTCATAACTTCAAGAGAAATCTTGAAGAGTAGTTGGAGAATGAAAAGAATCCTTGGCGAACCACCATGTAGAGCCTCCATGAAGAACTCCGGTGATAAAAGGATGATAGAAAGAAAGAGAAGTTGAAAACACAAGGTGAAGCCTTGCGATGATTTAGATGGAGCTTCGCGACAAGATAATGAGGAAAACTTCGAACTCCGGGAAAGAACAGATGAAACACATGAAACCGAGAATGAGATATGATGAACAACTCCGAAAATAAGAAACTAGATCACTTGGATGAAACAATAATAAGAATTACGTTATGCGCATCCTTCACCAATTTAAATTGATGACAAGCAACGGATTTGGCATACTACTTATTCTCGTAGAAAGGATTAAGAGAGATATAGCTCAAAACTTGAGAAGGTCTTCAACAACCACCGGTAGGATTGAAACAACAAAAGAACGAATGAATTGATACAATAACGAAGGAAGAGAAATCTTGAATGAACCACCGTAATAATTGAAAATGAAAGTAGTAAAGGCACAATTCGCCGGGAGGAATTGAAAAACGAATGAAGGTACTTGAGGGGATTTAGATACATGAGAACGAAGAGGCCATGAACTGATTAGAGGATATTTGAACGATGCACCGGTAAGATTTGGAGAACGATAGCTACATGCTGAGAATGAAGAATTATGACATGATGGCCTTCGGAGGAAAGGAATGGAAACAACTCATGAAATGCTCCGAATGGGTGAAAAGAATTTTCACAATCAAAACAATTATGAAAGGATGGCATCAAGCTAGAACCATGAATCTTGAAGAGAATGGAGCAAGATTTAAGAGAAAACCTTCTTCGGTCTTCAAATGTTGAGAATGATGACAAGAACCACCAAAATTGTTGAGGCACTTGGGAACAAATAAGAATAGAAATGATGAACCAAAGCTGAAAATATTTTGAAAGCGATCTTGGAGAAAGAATATGACTGATGAAAATTCATTCTTACATCAAACTTGGAAATGAATTTGAGAATCGCTCCTAATAATTAGAAGAGTCAGGTAAGATCCTGGGAAAAGACCTGTGGGTTAGGGCCCACTCAAGAGAAACACCGTTGAACGATTGTTTGAAAGGGGGGATTGCGTCGGTTGAATTAAATGGCTTGAATGAGATAATAATCTCCAAATAGCTTGAACAGATCTTGATAATGGAGACACAAATCTTCTGAGGTATCCTCGGCACTTCGATATGAAGAGAGAGAGGTGAACGATTATGAGATGCACTGGCAGGATAGCATTTGAACGAGGAAAAAGGATATGATCAACACCGAAAGCTTGAGTTAAATCCACCGGAGAAGAAAAGAGACGAAGAATAATAAACTTGAAGCTCCGTTAGTATCTTCCTGAGAATCACCGGATAAGAACATTGACGGAAAAGAATGGAGAGACTTCCCATCAATAAAATGAATACCCGATTAAGAAATTTGAGTCCTTGAAGAAAAAGGGCGGGAGGGAGGGAAAAACAAAGGCAACTTGGGGCAGATGGAATGGATGCCATTGAGAAAACTTAGAATTGATCTTGCAAGTGTTGAAATGTTCGGGTCCACTTGAAGAGAAGCACACCGGTCGGAAAGAATTGACATGACAATCTCGATGATGAAGAAGGATTAGTATTCACATAACAATATGAGAACACCATTTAGGGAAGGTATGGATTCAACATTTGACTTCAAAGCAACTCGAATACCACAAATAAAACAAAACAAAGGATTTGGCTTGCAGAATAAGCCGGAACAAACATATGATAGAGATTTCGTCCGAAGTTTTCGTGGTGGGGCCCACACGGACTCGATCGTATAGCACCATCATGTACAAGGCAGTGCACATGACATACGAAGTGTCCCCGAACCAGCATAGCCAAGGGTTCTTTAAGACACAACGAGACCACTGTAAAAACGACCGTTGAAAGGCGGACCACTAGACGTCGAACCCCAATCTCATATCATGCATCTGTCGAAAAGATATTCTAGGAGCTACTTGAATTCCCACCTATAGAACTCCCGAAACTTTCTGGTTATGCAATCTGGTGTTGGGGATACAGGGGAATCAATATATATGTCACCCAAAACTAACAATCCCTACATCCAAGCTGTATCCATCCGTCAACACATAACCAAGAAACCTTCAGAAATCGTGTACCTCAACCTTCGAAAAGCATCCGTTATACGAGTTATGGCAATACTCCCGAACTCCCGCCCCAGTACTGGGTGGCATCGAGGTTATTTCACCAACAACTGCATAAAAGAGACTTTCGATGTCGGCAAAACTCAGGTATTCCAGAACTGCAACGATAAAATTGTGACGACAACACCTCGGAGCTCAACTCCCCGGGTCACCGCCACATAAAAGACAGGAGGCACCAAGAACAATGTTCTCGTCACAAAACCATCAGAACGATTCCAAGATACCCGCATGATCTAAAAAAATTAGTGAAATTTGAGGAGAGGAAAGTCAAAACATCTACGTCAGGAGACCTCACTAGAGCGACAAAGGGACTGAGGAGTAAAAAGAATCCTACTCTCCGATATATATAATCCTAAGACTCAAAACATTTTTTTGTTCTAGACTCAACAACGCCAGCAAACAATCAAGCAGGGGGCTCCTAAGTCGGGGATGGCTCTGATTACCAACTTGTAACACCCACGATGCGGCTATATCTCCCACGTGTTGAAGCACGACTTAGAGGCATAACCGCATGGTGGTTTTGTCGCAAGAAGGGTCATCTTCACACAATCCCATGTAATGAATAAGAATGGGATAAAGAGTTGGCTTACAATCGCCACTTCACACAATGAACAAATAAATCATACATCATTCAGAGTACACACATAAGTCCGACTACGGATGAAGCCAAAAGAAAAGAAGATAACCCAACTACTAGATCCCCGATCGTTCCAACTGGGCTCCACTACTGATCAACATGAAATGAAACATAGCAATGACCAAGGTCTTCGTTGAGCTCCCATCTGAGCTCGGTTGCATCGCCTGCACTGGTATCATCGGCACCTACAACTGTTGTGATAGTATCTGGTGAGTCACGAAGACTCAGCAATCTCAAAACCCGCGAGATCAAGACTATTTAAGCTTATGGGTAGGAAGTGGTAAAGTGGTGAGGTTGCAGCAGTGACTAAGCATATATGGTGGCTAACATACGCAAATAAGAGCTAGAAGAGAGCAAAAGGAACGGTCGTGAACTAGCAATGATCAAGAAGTGATCCTGAACTCCTACTTACGTCAAACATAACCCAAAACCGTGTTCACTTCCCGGACTCCGCCGAAAAGAGACCATCACGGCTACACACGCGGTTGATGCGTTTTAATTCGGATCTGGTGTCAAGTTATCGACAACCGGACATTAACAAATTCCCATCTGCCTCATAACCGCGGGCACGACTTTCGAAAGATAAAATACCCTGCAGGGGTGTCCCAACTTAGCCCATCACAAGCTCTCACGGTCAACTAAGGATATACCTTCTCCCGGGAAGACCCGATCAGCCTCGAAATCCCGGTTCGCAAGACATTTTGACAATGGTAAAACAAGACCAGCAAAGCCGCCCGATGTGCCGACAAATCCCGATAAGAGCTGCACATATCTCGTTCTCAGGGCAACACCGGATGAGACTAGCTACGAGTAAAACCAGACTTCGAGTTTCCCCGAGGTGGCCCCGCAGGCAGCTCAGTTCGGGCCAACACTCGAAGGAGCACTAGTCCGGGGGGGTTAAAATAAAGATGACCCTTGAGTCTGCAGAACCCAAGGGAAAAAGGCTTAGGTGGCAAATGTTAAAACCAAGGTTGGGCCTTGCTGGAGGAGTTTTATTCAAAGCGAACTGTCAAGGGGTCCCATAAATCACCCAACCGTGTAAGGAACGCAAAATCAAGGAACATAACACCGGTATGACGGAAACTAGGGCGGCAAGAGTGGAACAAAACACCAGGCATAAGGCCGAGTCTTCCACCCTTTACCAAGTATATAGATGCATTAATTAAATAAGAGATATTGTGTTATCCCAACATAAACCTGTCCATCATGGAGCAATCTTCAACTTCACCTGCAACTAACAACGTTATAAGATGGGCTGAGCAAAGCGGTAACATTGCCAAGCAACGGTTTGCTAGGAAGGGTAAAAAGGTTAGAGGCTGACATCGCAAAATGGGGGGCATGGTAAACAAGTGATAGGTAGCGCAGCATAGCGATAGAACGAAGCAACTAGAAAGCAAAGATAGAAGTGATATCGAGGGTAATAGTCATCTTGCCTGAAATCCCGCAAGGAAGAAGAACGTGTCCATGAAGAAGACAAACGGATGTAGTCAAAAAAATCCTCACAACTCCGTAACGAAACCGAAGCTAACGAGAGAAGCAAACCCGAAAGAAGCAAACAACATGGTAAACACACAAGCATAATCATGGCATGATGCACAACCAAATATGATGCATGTCCGGTTTAATGAGGCATGGCATGGCAAGGTAAAGCAAACAACACTACAATTTAAGTGGAGCTCAATATGCAACGAGTTGCATATTGACGGAACACCACATAAATTATTTAGTTCTCTCTCGGTTATGTACCCAACAATATTAAATGTTGTTAAACATGGCAAGAGGTGAAGCATAATTAAACTAACAATTTAAGCAAGTTTAAATGAGGCCGGAGCAACAAACAACAATTCCAAAAAAATCCCCATGTCATTTAGCAATTTAATGCAAACAACAATTTTAAACATTTAAAAGTTGTTATCATGATGCGGATGACATATGCAAGTTTATGCACTTTTTTATGAAAATGTTGACATCTAATATGATAGGGAGCATTTGGTCAGCATGGGGGAACAAAAGGGGTGCCACGGCAACGATAACGAAAATGGTGCCACGACAACTATAACGAAAATGATGCCACGGCAACATTCCGATGATCCGACAACTCGTCGAGATGTCGGTGCAAAAGAAAGTGGGCGTGAGCGTGTCATGCAAGGATGGTGGGGTGCTCCCGGATTCCGGGTTCCCACATGACAGCGGCATGGCAAACGAGGAATGTGCAAAAACAAGTCGGACATGGTGCAAACATATGGTACATCTCATACATGCACACAAGCATTCGTTCGCGGGCGGTCGTTATCTCGGGATATACCTTTGAAGCATGCGTTTTCGGGGCGGAACTAGTTCAAAGCGGTGTAGGGGAAGTAGACGTTCTCGCAGCGGTCGTAGTGGAAGTAGTTGTGCTATCGGTCATCGGCGACGGTAGTGGTACACACGACGTCGAGGTACTTGTCGGTCCGGTCTTCGGTGTGAGTGACACGTTGTCGGGGTACTTGTCGCATCATCGGGTGTAGTCGTACACGTTCGGAGCCAAGTATCCATGTACTTTTCTATCTTCACGGAGATGCAACAGAACAACGACGGTCAAGTGTAGTGAGGCCTCGGGTCTATCGAGGCTTGGGTTGAACCAAACGAAGCAGCACAATGACTGATCTTAGCGGGCAGCAAGGGAAGGAGCAGGGGCTCGCTGGGCTACACGGCCATGGCAGGGGGGCCATGAGAACTTGCTGAAGGAGGAGGGAACGAGCTTCGTGCGGGAGGTGACTGATGACATGGGACTCGGTGTGGAAGGCAGGACGGACGGGAAGGTGCAGAGGCTCGGTGCAGCGGTGGCCGGCAGGTGCATGAAGGGGAAGCAGGAGCAGAGGTGTGGCGGAGGTCGGGATGCCATGGCAGCAGAATCTCGGGGCCGAGGACGAGGTCGAGCAGAAGGCAGGGAGGCTGCAGGCTCCTCTAGGCGCAGACGAAGACGGCGGCGGGCACGAGAAGAATAAAGGGGGCCGATGAACGAGCTTGAGGACGACGGCTGGCGAGGCAGAGGAGGGGCACGGCCGCAGGCGACGGAGGGCCGTCGGAGTTGGCCGTCCCGGTGGTGTTGCGGAGGCCGGGCGCGGGGCCGGCAGGGGCGTGGTCGGGGGCTCGCTGGTTGGCGCGAGGGGGTGGTGAGGCACGGGAGGAGAAGCAGGGCATGGCGAGCTGCGGCCGGCCGGCGAGGAGGTGGAGGCGCGAGGCGGTGGCGCGGTGGAGATGCGACGCGGGGAGAGGAGGGGGAGACGAGCGAGAGGAAGGAGACGGGATCGAGAGGATGGGGATCGGGTGTTGCGGCGCTGGAGGGAGGACGAGGGAGAGATGGAGATCGAGCGGAGGGGAGGCTAGGGTTAGAGCTGGTGGGGGCACCGACTGGGCTGGGCTAGCTGCACGAATGGGCCGGCCTAGATGGCCTACTGGGTTGCTGGGCTCTCCTCTCCCTCTCTCTAATTTTCTAGCAGAAAAGAAATAGAGAGAGGAAAAGAAAGAGAGGGTTAGGGAAAGATTTTGTGCAGGGGGGTTATTTTCCCGGACTCACAAAAATGCGCTTGTTCCAAGAAAAATGGAAAAGGCCATGGTTGAAAGATGTAAATTCAAACTCATTTGAGTTTAATTCAAATGGGTTTGAACTAGGACTTGATAAAAGGAAGGTCCAAAAATGTTGAGGATTTCGGTGGGGCTCCGGAAAATGATGAAAGAAATTATGCACAAGGTTGGAGACCAAGAATTTAGATAACAACGGCATGGGATATTTTGCAAGTGGGTTATGGTTAATTCCAAATAAATGGAATAATTTTATTATAGCTCCCTAATAATATTGAGAGGCTTTAATATGTTATAAAGAGAAATCACAAGTGAATTCCCTCGATTTAAATGGATCAAAAAATCCATACAATTTATTTAAAAGAGTTATAAAATTAATGATATGATGGCATGATGACATGATGCAATGCAAGAGATGACATGAAGAATGCAACAAACAAATACATCGCACGGTGAAACTCGCGTGGGTCTCAGGGCGTTACAGTAGGAGCAGTGGCCTTACTTGGGCCCGAGCGGCGGTGACATACTGTCTTCTACTCTTCCTTGTTTTCTGTGTGTGGCGGCCTTGTTGCCGGTGGGGCGGGGCCTCGACGGAGCCGCCGATGTATTCTGCCTCGTTGCTGGCGGGGCGGCGCCTCGGCGGAGCGGGGGAAATCCTCCACCTCATTGTAGGCGGAGCGGCGCCTTGGCGGAGCCGGCGATATCCTTTGCAACATTGCCGGTGGGGCAGGGCCTTGATGGAGCCGACAAACTTGTCCGGCTTGTTGCCGGCGGGGAGGGGCCTTGGCAGAGACGGCGATGTTCTCTGCCTCGTTCTCGATGAGACGGGGCCTCGACGGGGTAGGGCCTCGGCAGAGCCGACGAAGTCCTCTGGCTTGCTACCGGTGGTGCGTTGCGTTGGCAGAATCGGCAAAGTCCTCCGCCTCGTCGTCGGTGTCGCCAAATAGCGCCTCGCCCGCTTCATCATCCACCTTGTAGGCGACCGCAACCTCCGCCACCCGCATGCAGTACCACCAGCACTCGAGGCGGCTCTCATGGGCGGAGTGGTACGACTCGAGAAACACCTCCTGCTCTGCCCGCTCTGCGGCGATCTGCTCATCCGCCTACAAGTGCTCCTGGAGGACCTGGTTGTTGTAGGCAGCGTCGGCCTATGCTTGCCGGAACTTCTCCTCTCGCTCCTGCCACACCATGTCCATGTATTGGGGATGGGCCTCACCGATGGTCATGGTACAATGCATCTGCGAGGATGGTGTGGAGGAGGAGGTTGGCGCTGGCTCCTCGACCACCACATTCTCAATTGGGACATGGTCATTCTTCTGGTCCGTCGTCCGCCCGTCCCGGAGAGCGGTGGAGATCGAGGAAGCCATGGTGGGAGTAGTGTGAAGAGGAGAAAGGGAACAGACGTGAATGGCTGCAGGTATGGTCGGGGCAATAGTTTATATAGCAATGGTGGGTCGCGGAGGGACGGACAGGTGGTGCTGGAGTAGCCACCTCGGAAACTAGGTATCATTAATGTGGGCGACAGATGGATGGACGGACGGCATTCGTGTTGTTTGAACGCGAAGCAGTCGCCTGCACTAGGAAGCGGCGCGGGCAGTGCTGGCCATTTCGGGCAGGAAGCGCGCCCAGGTGAGGGAGGGGGTCTGGGGTGGGCCAGGGTGGTCAGACTCATGCTTGGCAGCGGTCCGGTCCAGCAGGCGGACATGCCGGCTCACCCGGGAGCTCGCCGAGCTCAGCGATGACAACCAGACGATGGATGAGACTTCTGACTAGGAGCCGGCACCATCGCCCATGCCGGTTCATGCCTTGTTCACCATAAAGTAGGTGCGGCCTCACTTGGATGCCCTAATGGCGGAAGAGCTACAGGCGCCGCCAGAATCGGTGTTCCGGCAAGTGTAGGAGGACCAGTGCTACAACCTCTTCTCCTCAACGAGCACTGGCTCATGGAGGGACGAATCGTTGGCGAACAAGCGGATGGCAATGCCATCGCAGACATGTGACCCAATGATCTTGGATTTCTGAATGAGCAGCGGGTGCTGTATCAGACCATCCTTAAGGCCCGCGGGGCCTTCTCCGTCGACCTTCAAGTTTTTGCGCTCGCCGTGGCGTCATCATTCTCACGTTGTCAACATGGTCAACAAACATGAGGCATCAGGAGATGAATTTACATGGAGAGGATGACACTATGGACACACCAGGGCCATCGCCGTACATATGCAAGTGGCTCCTTATTACAACTATACAAAAGAATAGCTTCCTCCTGGTTTCCTGACATCACGGTTCCACACCATTGACAACATATATAGTCAATAAATAAGAGAATTCCACAAGGAGCGGTCGATAGTTGGGACCCAGCAGCTCGAGCAGTATTTGTTTTTTGAGGTGTGAGCAGAATTTTGTTTGACTGATGTTTTTGTTGTTGTTCAAAGGAGCAGGGTATCAATTGGGCAGGCTGTGGCCCGTCTAGCCCGGGCTATTTTTTATGTTGACCAAATATCCAACCCAGACATAAAATTTTCAGGTGAAAATGACTTGCCCAGCTATACTTTTCCTGAGGAATACTCAACCCAGGCCAACTTCTTATTCTCCAGCCCACTGGGATGCAAATCTTTCCTATGAGGGATCCTCTAGCCTTGCCAAGAAAATGGGCTTTAAAAAATAATAAATGGTTGTAATTATAAAAAATGTGTTGTAAATATAACAAAAACGCTCCGAACAGGTAATTAGTTTCAGAATTATCTTTTTGGATTTTCTTGACGAAACCTCGTCAGAGGGCGGGGATCTCCTTCATTGCATTTTTTGGATTTTAAAAATTTTAATTTCATTAATTGTTGCGCACAAAATTTCATTGAATTTTTACCTAATATAAATTCATTTTGAAACTAGATTTAATATGGCTCGAAATTATGGGATATATAATATATCGGATCCCATCAAAATGTGAGAAGTTTGGTTGAAATTATAAACCAATGTCCTGTCTAGAAAAATGGGAAGTAATGTTAACAAACTGTAAATGAGTTGGAGTAAATTCCGTTAGAATTAAGAAATGGGTTGTAAATTAGTACAAATCGCAAATGGGCTATATGCTCTCTACCACAGATGTGATGCTCACTTGTGGGCCTACAAAGTTGATGCATACGCAACCCTCAAAAAAAGTTGACGCGTACGCAAGGCTTTTTCACCTTACAGTGAACACACGATTCTAGCAGCAGTGGCCATTGGATGTTCATCCAATAGTTGTCGTGCTTCTTTAATCTCGGATATTCTTGATTTAGCCACCCAAACCACCACCGGTTGTACTGCCTGCTACCGCCTCCCGTGGCCGGTTGTGCTGCCATGCAGGCCTCACCGCCCACCCTACTTGCATCACTGTCCAGGCCATTCCTCTACTCACCAGCACCTCCTGTTATTCTCCGGCGATGGCAGCCTCACACCATAGCCGAACTAGTGATCCCTTGTACTCCCCTCTGCACGGCCATCCACTGTTGTTTCTTCGCTGGCTCTGGGTCATTCCCTTCCTAGGCCTCGCCGTCGTCCACCGCATTGGTTTTCTCGCGGCGGCATGGTCAACTTTGTCAAAAACAACAGCCATTGGAAGATGGATGTACGTGGAGTGGCTGACAGTAGGGACCCACATGGTCATGGCCGCACGCAAGAAAGTGCCTCTTTATTATGCGAAAACAAATGGTTTCTCCCCATGACAGGTTTGACCCACGAGCTACATCTTCGCACGCATGCAAATGCCTCCTTATTATGCGAGAAAAGTTTCCTCTCCCTGATAGCTAGGACCCACCAGCTACATCTTCACATGCAAGGAAGTGCCACCTTATTACACGCAAAAAATGATTCCCCCTACTAGATGGGACCCACCAGATTTGGTCGCTAACTTGTGGGACTACTAAGTTGACGCGTACGCAGGGTTTTGTCAACTTAGTCAACAAATGATTCTAGGTGCAGTGACCGTTGGATGTTAACCCAACCGCCGTGTTGCATTTTCAACCTCTGGTCTTCTTGTTCCAGCCGCCCAAACCAGCGCCCGCCATACCGCCTGCTCCTGCCTCCCGTGGCATGATGTGCTGCCACCGCTGGCCATGCCATCCCTCTACTCACCCACACCTCCTATTATTCTACAACGACGGTAGCCTCACCACCGCCACCGAAGATGTCAACCCTCGTACTCCCCTCCGCGTGGGAATACACTATCTCATCTTCCCTGGCTCCGTGTCGTTCCTTTCCTAGGCCTCGCCGTTGTCCACCACCTTGGCGCTCTCAGTGCGGCGTGGTCAATGTGGTCATCGAATGAAAGCCATCCGAAGAGAACTTTAGGCGGTGAGTCTGACAGCTAGACCCACGAGCTACATCTTCGAACACAAGGAAATACCTCCTTATTAATCGCAAAATAAAAATGATTCCTCCCCCTGACAGCTGGGACCCACAAGCTATATCTTCGCACACAAGGAAGTACGTCCTTATCCTTCCTGACAGCTAGGACCCACCTGGTCGAAGCATACGTAGCGTTGTCTGTCTGGTCGCGAATGTGTATGTAAATACTGGTCGATCGGTCTCTCTGCAACGATGAACCGTGGCCGAGCAAGCAGCAGCACGTGTAGTAGTAGAGCCCCCGACGTAGCAGCTCATGCTGTCCAGTCTAAACCGTGTACATGTATGTACAACCACATGCCAAAAGTATGGCCACATATGTACATATGGGTAGGGTCTTGAACGCCTACTCGCATATACGTACGACCAGGGCTCGTGTACATGGAGAGGTAGTAGACGGCAGAAACGACGTCATGTTAATTGGCATCCAACCGGCTGGGTCGGAACAGAGAAACTACGTCATGTTCATCGGGAGGCAACAGGTGCATTGTGTTCATCGGCAGCCAAGTGTCTTGGATGGAACAGCCGAAACGAGGCCTGGCGTACCACGGAACGGAGGAAACGGACATCTGTTCGACCGCCTAAGGTTGAAACGGAATCCTGTTCATCAGGAGGGGTCTAGCGTACCACAAAATGGAGGAAATGAACTTCTGTTGGAGCGCTTACGGTTGAAACAGGGTCCTGTTCATTGGAGGGGTGTGGCGTACCACAAAACGGGACTCCACGGGCTATTGTTCATCCACCGTCAACTGCCTCTTGCTCCATCCTCCACTAAGGTACTGTTCATCCACCGTCATCCTCCAGCCTCCACCGACTACTGTTCATAGAGGCTCCATGGGGTCCTGTTCATCCAACACCAATCTGCTGGGGTGTGGTGGCCTCCTCGGCGTCTTGTTCATCCAACAGCAACAATCTACTACCAAGGGGTCCTGTTCATCCAACCCCACCGGGAACTGTTCATCCACAGGCAACCAACTGGTTCAACTCACCATGTCTCGACACATTCTACACACCGTGTGCAAGTAGCAATGGTCACTGTTCATCGAGAGGCAACCCAACAGTGGCTAGCTACGTCTGGCATGGGGGCTCGATCGGCTTCAGTAAGCAGCAACAGTGAGTGATTGCTTGGGTTCAGTTAGGAGCAGCAGCCAAGGAATCGCTCGGGTTCAGTCATCAGCGAATGAATCCCTTGGGTTTAGTTAACAGCCAAGGGATCGATCGCTCTGGTTCAGTAACGTAGCTAGTGTGATCGCTCGGGTTCAATTAGCCAACGCCTCACAAACGCGGGTACATGAGAGAAACGCTCAAACTCCCCGATAATTTCCTTGGCCTCGCTTCTACCATAATTTCTTCCGTCATGGACGAGCCAAAGAATGTCATGCAGGCGCGTCTTCGGCCCGCCCAGGACAAAAGCCCATTTTCTGTCATGATTTTTTGTCATAGAAGTAGGAGCCTACCACATCTATGACAATACGCGTTTTTGTCACAATTATCGTCATAGAAGTGTCATAAGCATAATAGAAAAAAATTTCGTTCGGGCCAAAATGTCATGGATGTGTCTTTATTTTTTGTAGTGTATGGGCCCTCATTCTCATAAGGAAGGACTCCGAAAGTCTTGCACCTCGACGTGATGATGACAGCTTCTACCGAAGACTTGACGTGTACTCCAAGAACATCTTTGCCCATCACCATGTGCATCTTTAGATCTGCAACCGACATGTAGCCCTAAGTTCCCCTCTGGCGTGTATATAGGCCAAGGAGTTTAGCCTATAGAAGGGATCCGATTATAATCACATCCTTCTAGCCTAAGGGTTAGAACACAACTTACAATCTCGAGGTAGATCAAACTTGTACTCGATATACAACCATCAATAAAATCAAAGCAGGATGTAGGGTATTACCTCTTTGAGAGGGCCCGAACCTGGGTAAGTATTTTCTCCTTCATCCCTTGTAACCATTGATCCGAGATCCACATCTCGGGACTCCTACCTCGAGGTATGCCGGTTTTACTACCGACAGGCGCCGTCTCCACACACGGGCAAGAGGAGGAAGAAGGAGAAAGGGGCGAACCAGTATGGCGGACCCCACCTAGAGGCGAGAGATAGGAGAAAGATAAAACAGTGGCTCCCTAATGGCATGGACACAACTATCGGATTAAGTGGAGGCGGATAGGAGTAGAAGGCGTGTTCATTGGGGGGAGTGCGCTATGAAGTTTACGCCAGCGACGTCGTCGCCCTCGCAGCAGATGGACCGACCAAGTGGAGCAGTGGAGGCAACAACCAGTTTTGGCCCAGTTCAGCCTAGGTCACCCATTTTATTCTTTTCAGCAGAAAAATAGTCAAGGGCCTCCTAGTAAATATTTCTTTCACGGATAGGTCCATGCAATTTACACCCTCACTACTTTTTCACCGTAACTCCATTCCAACAATTCCAATGCTCACGTTCACCACTCGTCGAGCACTTTCTATTGGGCTCACTTTCACTAACGTTGCAGACACTAAAAAGACCATGTTACCCTTGGCCCCTTTAGGACGTTTCAGAGCACTGAAATCCTTCACCGTGCTACCGGGATTTATCGGGACTCCTCCCTTTGAACCCAAGTGTCTAGGCAAGTCATTTTCTTTGATCTATACCCTAAGTTTTCACTCATTTTTATTCTTGCATGTTATTTGGCTTTTTGTTTTAGTTTCTATGGGTATGTTTCTCGGTTGGTTTACTTAGCGTAGTTTAGTTTTTAGTTGTACTATAGGTAGTTATTATTATCCGACCGGTTTACCGAAATGAGTTTTAGATACTGCATGCTAAACTTATTATGTGTCTGTTTTTTTCTCTTTTAGGGTGCTGACAGAATTTTGGAGAAGAGTACCCCATTATACAATGGTAAAGGAAGTAATGTAGATAAGATTCAAGATAGTGAGACAACCCATGCTCTCTGATCTATCTATCTTCTTTGGCCAAGTTCGATGTGTTTTTCTTCAGAGGGATTGGTGATTCATAGTGGGTTCATTCTTGCGATACTCTAACCCAGTGACAATAAGGGCCAAGAAACGTTTTGTATTGTTACCACTAAAGGTAAAATGATGAGGTTTTGTAATATTGATTGACTTCTTCATGTGTACATTATGTCATCTTTCTTATTGCAATACTCTATTTTTGCAAAACTTAATACCTTGAGATGCATGCTGGATAGCAGTTTTGGGGTGGAGTATTAGTAGTAGGTGCACTTGGATTAATGGTCTACTTATCACCGATGTAATGACTATATGAGATTATACACTAGTAGAAAATGGGCCATTTGTCCCGATTCGTAAGGGCCTTTTGTCCCGGTTTAAGAACCGAGACTAAAAGGTCGGTACTAATGCCCCTGGCCTTTAGTCCCGGTTCTTACATGAACCGGGACAGATGGGCCTCCACGTGGCCACTGCGGGCAGCCCAGTCAGGGGGACCTTTGGTCCTGGTTGGTGACATAAACCGGGACCAAAAGGCATCCACGCGTCAGCAGCTGGCTGGAGCTGAGGTTTTTTTTTTTTTGAAAGGGGCTGGTTTAGGGGTTTTGGGGGTTAATTTAGGTTGTTATTAGCTAGCTAATAGAGAGAAGTGTCCTCTCTTATATCTTCGTGCTTGGTTTACCAATGCTACTGCTATGTTCATTTCACCCGCTGATATATAATAACTCTTCATGCTCGCATCATACATCATCATATATAATAACAAGTCCTACTAATCATGCATCATCATACAACTTCTACTCGTTATTAATAACAAGTCATACGATCATCATTCTCATAGTCATTGAACCCAACCCTACTTAATTGTTCTTAGCACATGATCATCAGTATCAGGTAGGACCTAAACACCCTTAAGGTAAAATAGCATAAAACAATATAGACCCTGACTCTCCATTATGAAGAATGGAGATCATCCTATCTCCAATTATTGCGCTTTGCTTCCTTTTGCTTCCAAGAACCTCCTTACGACTGTCCATACATTTTTTTCATTCTTTGATTGTCATGTCTCCACTTCTTTTAGAAATCCGGTATGGACAGTTGAGATTCATAGGATGACCTGGTTGTATGTTCAAAACATCAAGGCGACCATGCGTATACATCAGATGAGGCACACAATCATTCGGGATTATATGTTGAATAACATGGTAATAATTTCGTAGTTAGCAATGATGTACTAGTTTTAGAAGTATGCAAAAGATGCACGGATGTCGTAATAGTAAAAAATCTTACCAGGGTATCTCCATGGTAGTTACCGTAGTTCAACACGTGCACTAGTGGCACGTATTGACCATAATGTTGAGGAGTTCGATTGTAGATATTGTAATTCTCAAGATCAGTACAAAATGCGATCAGATGATTTTTCTCCTTATAAGTTAATTCGGAGCCATCGGTGTAGTGGGTTTTGTCTACCATCTTCCGCACATTCTTTGAAGAATGAAAATAAGCTGTCAATGGAAATAAGCTGTCAACTATTTTGAAATAAACACTATAAATTACTTAATAACTATGTATGAGAAGCTCACATGGGGGAAGAATTGGAAGTGTATCAACAAGGACCCAAATGTCCATATTGTCTTGCTTGATTTTAGGATCACCAAGATCCATGGTGACAAGCATACCCTCATCAAAACCATACATCTTGCAAAGTGCTCCCCAATTTTTGCAACCAAAATGGGTTACACTCTCAGAATTGTACAGCTTTACTTCAAAATCCACACCATGATGGGTCCTTAGGTGAATTTTTTTGGTTTCCATACTTTCATGGTCTTCAAAACCCATCCTCTCCAAGACATAGCGTCCTGCATAGCATGGGATAAGCTAGTCGAATTGGAAAAGATGAAAAATACATGTTAAAATAGTTGAAGTCATGCTTAATTACGAAAAAACTATTGCCGTCATTGCGTACCATTTCAACATCGAAGGTCTCCTCGAGCTTAATGCTGAAGCGTCGATCTTCATCCAGCTCAAGGAACCTGTCGCACATACCTCGGTCGTCGTGGCACCAGTCGCACTCCCCTGGGCGGTTTTCGTCGTCTGAGTACGACATTTCCTATGTTCATAATTCAAATATTAAACTTGTATAATTAAATATATTTACTAAAAAACCTAAATTAGATCATTATTATTCATCGCGGGTTGACTATCGGTGATGGTAGCTCCTCCTTTCATTCCCGAGTGCATTATTACACCAAATTGTCTAGCACACGGGAATGAATGAGAAGCTACCCCCACGACGGCGTGGATGATGGAGGGGGCTCCTATGTTTCTGCATAGTGCTCTCCAATTTTAGCATTCAAAGTAGGAGTACTTTTCCAATATGAGCATTAAATAAGCAAAACCAAATCGTAAAATAAAGTAGTATTCAAATTAGCATGCATTCAATTATAAGCAAAAGTACATCATCTCCTGTGTCCGTACATCATCGAATATTATCACTAATACTCCTCGAATACTATCATACATATAGCATCGCTAATACAGCTAGAACCGTAGCACCCGACGGGTATCGTCGCGGAGGTGGACACCCAAAGATAAGGAACCATCATAGGATCATAGCTCCAGTGAGATCCCTGAAGAACCTGTCAGGTATTGTCGAACCTACCCTCCAATTCAACCATGTAGCGGCGGACGTGCTCGTACTCCTCGCTGACACGGTGACGTACCAACTCCGCGGTGTTTGGAAGCCTCGGCACCGTCACTTGCCCACGCGACCGCCACCAAACAAGGATCGGGTCAACAATGGGCTGGCTCCTCACCAACCTACGCCCCCCGGAAGGTAGCACCTCCCAATACCAGCCTGGCGGAGCCCAGTCCCGGACATGGCCCCTCTGATCAAGAAGGCCTCCTCCGCCGAGTCGACGACGAGGATGCGGGATAGGCATCGTCGACGTCGATGCGGGATTAATTGCTTGAACTAAAAAAATAAACTAGTTCTATTAATTTTCTTGCTAAAAATAAATTACTTCTATAAATAGTAAAATAAAGTAGTTTTATTAAATCAACTAGTTCAACTACTAAGCACTTACTAAAAATAAATAAAGTAGTACTTACTAAAAATAAACTACTTCTATAGTAAAATAAAGTAGTTTTATTAAATCAACTAGTTCAACTATATATTAAGCACTTACTATAAATAAAATAAAGTAGTACTTACTAAAAATAAACTAGTTTAACTAGTTCTATTATTTTTCTAACTAATTATATTAAACACTTTCTCTTCTTATTTTCCTTTTTCATCTCCTACTTTTTCTTCTAAATATGAACATATACATAAATGACTTTGATCATACACAATTTTCCTATATACACAATATGAACATATACATAAATTGACAAAGAAAATTCTATGAACAAAAAATCATTAAAATTCTATGAACAAAATTACAATAGAAAAAAATCATAAAAATTCTATGAACAGAAAAAAATCAAAAAATTGACATATTCGATCTTTGCATATATATGAACATACAAACATGCATATTCAACAATAATATCACCAAAAAAACCTATGAACAGAAAAAAAATCTAAAACAAATATGAACAAATTACAGAATAAGAAAAAAATCTAACAAAAGAATCTATGAACAAAATCTAACTCAATTAACTACACATCTAAATTAATACAGATCTAAATTAACTACACATCTAATTAAATTAGCAAAATTCATATAAGCTCACGGGGATGGCGACAGCGTGAGGGGCGCGGCGAGGGCGACGGGCAGGGGACGGCGAGGCGGCGGTGCGTGAGGGGCGGTGCGGCGACGGGCGACGGTAAGGGGCGGCACGACGACGGGCGACGAGCGAGGCAGGGCCGGCTGCATCGCGGGGCATGGGGCGCGGGGCGGCGACGGCGTCGGGGCGGCACGGGACGACGTCGGAGGCAGGGGCGACGACGGCGACGGCAAGGCGGAGAGGGGCAGCCTGGCGGCGTCGGGGCAGGGAAGACGAACTGAATGAAATTTTCATGAGTGCTAGTTATATAGACGAAGCATTGGTCCCGGTTCGTGAGACAAACCAGGACGAATGCAACCTTTAGTCCCGATTGGTGCCACCAACCGAGACCAAAGGCCTCTTTTCAGCAGCCCAAAGGGCGGGAAGCAGAGGGCTTTGGTCCCGGTTGGTGGCACCAACCTGGACTAAAGGGGGGCATTGGTTCTGGTTGGTGCCACCAACCGGGACCAATGCACCCCTTTAGTCCCGGTTGGTGGCACCAACCGGGACTAAAGGCCTTGTGCTGGCGCGGAGCGGTGGGAAGTTTAGTCCCATCTCGCTAGCTGAGAGAGCTCAACACCTGTTTATAAGCTGTGTTGCAGCTCAGGTGCTGAGCTCCTCTCTAATATGCAGGCATTACTTGCCTACCCTTTGTCACTGCCATGTTGGGCCTATTGGGCCTGCGGGCCTCCATCCTGGCCCATGTACAGATGGGTTTCTAGTCGTATGCAGGCCGTGTGGCCCATTAGGCGGCATTTTTTTTATTTTTTCCAGTATTTTTTTGTTTTTAAAATTATTTATTTTCTTTTGATTTTTGCTTTATTTTTTTATTCTTTTTTCTTTTAGCTCAGAATAATTATAAACTTTCTGTTACTCCATTAGTTTCCCAATTTGAATAGTTTAAATTTTAATTCTTTGAAATTTGTGTGAATCACTAGTTTGTGAATAACTTCACTATAAAAATATATTTTAAGCGATTCTTTTTCCTGCTATTTAAAATTACTGTGTTTTATCATTATATTCAAAAACAAATTTGTTATTTTAGTTTCTATCAAAAAATCTTTATGAAAATTCTTTTTGCTACTAAAGTTTCTAACAAAAAATTCATTATGATAATTCTTTCTGCTTTTCATGTTTTGAACAGAAAATACTTTGATAATTTTAGTTGCATAAATTTTATATAATTTTAGTTTAAAAAATACTAGAGGTTTATAAAAGCTTTTTAGTTGATTCCTTTTGTTATTAGAGTGTTATAAAAGCATTTGCTGGGTTTTTTAGCTATAAGACCTTCAAATTGAAAAGCGTTTCAAATGAACTCTGAAAAAAGGTTGAAAGTTGGCATGGTATCATCATTTCACCCACATAGCATGTGCTAAAAAGTTGAGAGGGTTATGGAAAAAACTGGATACACTTCGTGTACAAAACGGACAATCTCTTTCGAAGTATCAGGGTTTCATACGGAAACTCATCTGTTACACAGGGATTTCATTTTTTAAACTTATTTGAACTCTTGACTTTTTGTGTGTTCAAAATGCACCATTCAAAGCCGCATCATCAATTTTCAACTCTTTTTTACTTCATTTGTTATTTTTTATGCATTTACTGATTATTTTGAGCTATAAGACCCTGAAATTGAAAAGCATTTCAAATGAACTCTGAAAAGGTTGGAAGTTGGCATGGTATCATCATTCATCCACATAGCATGTGCAAGAAACTTGAGAGGGTTACGGCAAAACCTGGATGCACTTCATGTACAAAATGGACAATCTCTTTCGAAGTATCAGGATTTCATATGGAAACTTGTCTGTTACAATAGGCATTCAAATTGAATTACAAAAAGCTTGAAAGTTGGCATGGTATCATCATAATAGTTGTGGACAAAGTCTTCACTTTTTCTTCGCTTGTGTCCTTTCCTTATTGCGCCGTAACCATGGATAATCTTCATCATTTATCAGGATGCTTGGGTCATCATTGACTTTGAAGGGAGGAATTTCATGAAACTTTTCATAATCTTCGGACATGTCTGCCTTGCCCTCCACTCCCACAATGTCCCTTTTTCCTGAAAGAACTATGTGGCGCTTTGGCTCATCGTATGATGTATTCGCTTCCTTATTTTTCCTTTTTCTCGGTTTGGTAGACATGTCCTTCACATAGATAACCTGTGCCACATCATTGGCTAGGACGAACGGTTCGTCAGTGTACCCAAGATTGTTCAGATCCACTGTTGTCATTCCGCACTGTGGGTCTACCTGTACCCCGCCTCCTGACAGATTGACCCATTTGCATTTAAACAAAGGGACCTTAAAATCTACTCCGTAGTCAAGTTCCCACATGTCCACTATGTAACCATAATATGTGTCCTTTCCCCTCTCAGTTGATGCATCAAAGCGGACACCGCTGTTTTGGTTGGTGCACTTTTGATATTGGGCGATCGTGTAAAATGTATTCCCATTTATCTTGTATCCTTTCCAAATCATTATAGTCGAAGATGGTCCCCTGGACAACGAGTACAGATCATCACAAATAGTGTTTTCACCTCTGAGACGTGTTTCCAACCAACTGCCAAAAGTCCTGATGTGTTCACATGTAATCCAATTGTCGCACTGCTCCGGGTGTTTGGAGCGCAGACTGTTCTTGTGTTCATCGACATAAGGGGTCACCAAGGTAGTTATGTAGAACTGTGTAGTGTGCTTGAGACCAAGAATATCCGTCCCTGCATATTATTGACTCCTCTCCAAGCGTGCCTTTTCCAGTCAGTCTCCCCTCATACCGTGATTTAGGGAGACCTATCTTCTTAAGGCCAGGAATGAAGTCAACACAAAACCCAATGGCATCCTCTGTTTGATGGTCCATGGAGATGCTTCCTTCTGGCCTAGCACGGTTAGGGACATATTTCTTTAGGACTCCCATGAACCTCTCAAAGGGGTACATATTGTGTAGAAATACGGGCCCTAGAATGACAATCTTGTTAACTAGATGAACTAGGACGTGCGTCATAATATTGAAGAAGGATGGTGGGAACACCAGCTCGAAAGTGACAAGACATTGCACCACATCACTCCTTAGCCTTGGTATGATTTCTGGATCGATCACCTTCTGAGAGATTGCATTGAGGAATGCACATAGCTTCACAATGGCTAATCGACGTTTTTCCGGTAGAAGCCCCCTCAATGCAACCGGAAGCAGTTGCGTCATAATCACGTGGCAGTCATGAGACTTTAGGTTCTGAAACTTTTTCTGTGCCATATTTATTATTACCTTTATATTCGACGAGAAGCCAGTCGGGACCTTCATACTAAGCAGGCATTCAAAGAAGATTTCCTTCTCTTCTTTGGTAAGAGTGTAGCTAGCAGGACCTTCATACTGCTTTGGAGGCATGCCGTCTTTTTCGTGCAAATGTTGCAGGTCCTCCCGTGCCTCAGCTGTATCTTTTGTCTTCCCATACACGCCCAAGAAGCCTAGTAGGTTCATGCAAAGGTTCTTCGTCACGTGCATCACGTCGATCGAAGAGCGGACCTCTAGGTCTTTCCAGTAGGGTAGGTCCCAAAATATGGATTTCTTCTCCCACATGGGTGCGTGTCCCTCAGCGTCACTCGGAACAGCTAGTCCGCCGGGACCCTTTCCAAAGATTATGTGTAAATCATTGACCATAGCAAGTACGTGATCACCGGTACGCATGGCCGGCATCTTCCGGTGATCTGCCTCGTCTTTGAAATGCTTGTCTTTCTTTCGACATTGATGGTTGGTCGGAACAAATCGACGATGGCCCACGTACACATTCTTCCTGCAGCTTGCCAGGTATATACTTTTGGTGTCAGCTAAACAGTGCGTGCATGCGTGCTATCCCTTGTTTGTCTGTCCTGAAAGGTTACTGAGAGCGGGCCAATCGTTGATGGTTACAAAAAGCAACGCGTGCAGGTTAAATTCCTCCTTTCTGTGCTCATCCCATGCACGTACACCGTTGTCATTCCATAGCTGTAAAAGTTCTTCAACTAATGGCCTTAGGTACACATCAATGTCGTTGCCGGGTTGCTTAGGGCCTTGGATCAGAACTGGCATCATAATGAACTTCTACTTCATGCACATCCAAGGAGGAAGGTTATACATACATAGAGTCACGGGCAAGGTGCTGTGATTGCTGCTCTGCTCCCCGAAAGGATTAATGTCATCCGCGCTTAAACCAAACCATACGTTCCTTGGGTCACGTGCAAACTCAGCCTAGTACCCTCTCTCAATTTTTCTCCACTGCGACCCGTCAGCGGGTACTCTCAACTTCCCGTCTTTCTTACGGTCCTCACTGTGCCATCGCATAAACTTGGCATGCTCATTGTTTCTGAATAGTCGTTTCAACCGTGGTATTATAGAAGCATACCACGTCACCTTCGCAGGAACTCTCTTCTTGCGGGGCTCGCCGTCAACATCACCAGGGTCATCTCGTCTCATCTTATACAGCAATGCACCGCATACCGGGCATGCGTTCAAATCCTCGTACGCACCACGGTAGAGGATGCAGTCATTAGGGCATGCATGTATCTTCTGCACCTCCAATCCTAGAGGGCATACGACCTTTTTTGTTGCGTACGTACTGTCGGACAATTCATTATCCTTTGGAAGCTTCTTCTTCAATATTTTCAGTAGCTTCTCAAATTCTTTGTCAGGCACAGCATTCAATGCCTTCCCTGCAGCAATTCCAGTACGGTACACAGCTTTGGGTTGCCATCTTCGCAATTAGGGTACAACCCTTTTTTGTGATCCTCTAACATGTGATCGAACTTCAGCTTCTCCTTTTGACTTTCGCATTGCGTCCTTGCATTGATAATGATCCGGCGGAGATCATCATCATCGGGCACATCGTCTGGTTCCTCTTGATCTTCAGCAGCTTCCCCAGTTGCAGCATCATCGGGCACATCCTCTGGTTCCTCTTGATCTTCAGTAGCTCCCCCCGTTGCAGCATCACCGTATTCAGGGGGCACATAGATGTCATCGTTCTCTTCTTCTTCGCCGTCTTCCATCATAACCCCTATTTCTCCGTGCCTCGCCCAAACATTAGTGTGGCATGAAACCCTTGTAAAGCAGGTGGGTGTGAAGGATTTTCCGGTCAGTGTAAGACTTCGTATTCCCACATTTAGTGCATGGACAACACATAAAACCATTCTGCTTGTTTGCCTCAGCCACTTCGAGATAATTATGCACGCCCTTAATGTACTCGGAGGTGTGTCTGTCATCATACATCCATTGCCGGTTCATCTGCGTGCATTACATATAATTATGTGTGAGATAAATACACTTGTGGTCACTGAAGTTGAGGTCAAAACACAATACGGTCACTAAACTTTAAAATACACTCAATACGGTCATTGAATACGAGTTGTGATGATTATACGGTCACTGGCCGACCGTAGACTTCCGTACTTTGTCTGGTTGACCGGTCAACAGGTCTCTGTGGCAATCTTTGACTGGTTATGCTCTCTCTCTACCACGTGGGTCCCACATGTCAGTCAGGCAGAAGAAATAAATAAAGCAAAAAATTAGGCAGTAGTTAGGAGTTGAACCTGCAACCTCCGGGTCTGGTCAACAGTGTTCGTGTCAGCCACCTCGCCTTCGACTGTCTGCGTTCTGTTTTGAGTTGTCATACCTATTATATTCTCACTACTTGTTGTGTGCGGCTTGTTTTTAAAGTTTTTTTTTTGCGGGGATTTTTAAAGTTGTTCTCTGTAGCTTTTCTAGGGTATTCGTTTTGCGTAGCTGCATGAGTGCATGCGTGTTAGTGTGGCAACTCTCGCGCGATGACTACCACGGCCAACGTCAACTTTGGTTAATTTCGCCCTGCAAAAAAAAAACTTCGGTTAATTTCAAGACCCAGTACTATATTTTACTCCTATTCCTCGGATGCGAGCTCGCACAGATACAACTTTCAAGTCGTACTATTCTTCAACCATTTCTTATTTTATTTTTACATATTTTGTCTTTCAGTTTTGTTGTTTTACTTTCTTGTTTTCTTATTATTTTTCCTATTTTATAATTATAAATCTTTTTCGAAATCCGGTGACTTTTTTAGGTTCACGATCATTTTTTAAATTCGTGAATATATTTTCAGGATGTCTGAATTTCGCTATTATTTTTTGGATTTGTGTGCAATGCGTTTACATGTCTTCTTGGTTTGAAATTTGAGAATATTTAAATTGGCAACTAATTTGTGCAATTCGTGTACATGTCTTCCTGGTTTTGAATTTTGCTTATATTTTTTGAAATAGTTTTGAAAATTCAAAATAAAATCAAATTCAATAACATTTTCAAAAAAATTGGAAAAATAATTTGACAACCAGACGGCACAAATAAAACACACACACACACTAACACGCATGCACTCACACAGCTACGCAGAACAAATAACCCTAAAAAAAGCTACAGAGATCAACTTTGAAAACAAGCCGCACACAACACGTAGTGGAACCTATAAATGTGTGACAACTCCAAACTAAACGTGTAACGGCTCCAGGCGAGGTAGCTAGAGCTCACACTATAGACTTGACCCGGTGGTCGACTCCTAACTACGGCGTGCTTTTTTTTGATTTATTTGTTTCGTCTGCCCGACTGACATGTGGGACCCACATGGTAGAGAGAGAGCGTGACCACTCAGTCAAAGTTTGCCACATAGACCTGTTGAACGGTCCAACCAGACAAAATACGGAAGTCTACGGTTGGTCAGTGACCGTATAATCATCACAACTCGTATTTAATGACCGTATTAAGCGTATTTTAAAGTTTAGTGACCGTAGTGTGCTTTGACCTTAACTTCAATGACCATGAGTGTATTTATCTCATTATGTGTGTCAAAAGTAAGAAAATCAGACAAATATCTATCTACAGTAAGAAAATCAGACAAGTATCAGAAAGAAGATAAGAACAAGAGGCTCACCATGGTGGTGCTGGCGACGAGATCGGCGTGGGCGATCAACGGCGGTGAAAGGGGGACGGGGCGTGACGGACCGCTAAATCTAGACAAATCTCGGGAAAAATGGAGCTTCGAGGTCGAGCTTCGTGAGGAGAAAGCTTAACTAGTGTGGCTCGGCATTTCATCGAACACCTCATGTGCATAGGAGGTGAACTAGAGCACCCAAATGCCCTCCCCTCGCCGGCTTGAAAAAACAGAGCACTGTGGAGTCCTCTGTCGCGCGATGGGTATATATAGGCAATTTATTTGTCTCGGTTCGTGGCACGAACCGGGACTAAAGACCCCCCTTCTACACCGGTTCAAGGCATGAACCGGTACCAATGGCTGTGGGCCAGTAGCAAGGTCCATTGGTCCCAGTTCATGCCTAGAACCGGGACAAATGGGTCCAGACGAACCGGGACAAATGCCCACGAGGCCCTGGCTGGCCCCCTGAGCTCATGAACCGGGTCTAATCCCCCCCCCCCCATGGGTCCTGGTTCGTGAAGAACCGGGACTAATGGGCTGGCCAGGCCCGAACGATAGCCATGTTTTCTACTAGTGATACGACGAATGATCGGTCATAAATATTGCAATTCGTCGATTGCCCAACTATAATTTATTTACCATGCCATTCGCCTGTTTTCTGCAAGATGTCGCCAGGTGAACCAATGCCTCTTGGGTCTATTCTCCATTACTGAATTCTTGCACACAATTGCTATATACTATTTGCCATTTTCACCTTGCTACTATCTATCTCTATTACTTGTGTTTTTATCTTGTAACTAGCAAGACAAGGGGGTTGACAACCCTCTTGTCGTGTTGGGAACAAACTTGTTTCTACCGTGTGTGTAGCTGCTATTGACTTGGCTAGCTTGGAAGTTCCTACTGGATTGATAATCTTGGTTCTCTAGCTGAGGGAAATATTTGTTGCTTGCTGCTTCACTCTTCTCTTGGGGAATCCCAACAACTTCTGTAGGAGTAAGCAACAACGAAGTTGATGGAGACGATAGCCGCGATGATGGTTCCCACAGCAACACTCCCGCGCCATCGGGAGATAGGGGGAAAGAGCTCCCCTACTTCTTCTTCATCCATGGCCTCTTCCCTAGATGGGGAGAGGTTTCCCCCTTTTGTTCTTGGCCTCCATGACTCCCGGAGAGGCGACATCCCCTTAGAGATTGAATCACTTTCTCCGTCCGTACAGTTTCTGAGACCAATCAGTGTTTCTTTAATAACCAGATATTTGTAACTCCGATCCGGCTGATTTTTACCAGATTTTTTCTTTTCATAAATTAGCTTTTTTGCTGTGAAAGAAGGGCCCCGACGGACTTAAGGAGTGGCCACGCGGGCACTCCACGCAGGGTGGGGATGGGCATGCCACCTGCCCTTGTGGCTTCCCTTGCCTCCATTCCAAAAAATCACACACAAATTTTCAACGATCTGCATTTTCTACCATCAAGCCGTCAAGACCATGCAGCACCTTCTTCTCCATTGCATGTTCTCCGGGAAGGTCTGTTCCGACATCCTTTACTGGTACAAAATCCCTGCTACTTTGCCCTCCAACAACGATGATTTTCTTCAGTGGTGGGCATCCATGACGGCTGCTACTTCTGCTGGCATGCGGAGGTGTGCGGCTTCTATTATTCTGCTGACGGCGTGGCTCATTTGGAGGCATCGAAACGCTTGCATATTTGACAACATGCAGCTCTCCATCTCACTGCTCGTGAAAGCCATCAAGGATGAGACTTTCTCCTAGGCTAAGGCCAGCGCCAAGGGTACATGTTAATTTCTCGATAATTTTGTAGCACTTTTGTACCTCATTCTTCCTTCTATCAATGCAATGATATGCCTAGGCGTATTCGTGAAAAAAATTCAGCTAGTAAGTGCATGACGCAGACGGACAGAAAAATTAAATTAAAGTTCACTATATAACTTGCTAGATTTACATATACAACAAAGCCATAAATTTTGCAAGGACTGAAGGAGGACGACCAGCTAGAGAAGAAATAGACCGGCCATGCACATCTTCCTTCATGAAAAGCCTCTTCGCAGAAACAATGCAGATACAGAAGGCTTAATCGCTTTCACCCCCATGATATGATTACACTACACTCGCATAGCATAGCATCAAGAGCAATCAGCCTTAGTAGATTGACTGCTCATGATGGTATGTACGTACGTACGCGCGCAGTTACGTACTCCTGCACCACCCCATGCACAACACATATACTTGCTGCAAGACCAGTCGTCTCTTCTACCGGAGGATCATCCCGCCAAGCGGCGCCGGGGCCCAGTAGTCAGCAGCGTTGTCCCCGCCAAAGTGGGACGTGCACGAGACTGGGACGAGGCACAAGCCCCGGCTCCTCAGGTCCTTCTTGCTCGCCTCTTCATTCACAGCACCCTGTATATACCCATGGTATTTCATGCCACAGTTAAGGTAGCAAACTGATGCAGAAAGATTGTACGTTGCACAATGTAAATAAAAGAGAAAATTTTGTTTGTTTTGCGAACATGTACGTACTTAATTGCAACTCAAAAAAACACGTATGCACTTGATGCTACACGCCACAGAAATAAACTAACATCGAGTGCTAGCTAGGAATGATCTTATTTTTTTTGCCAAAATGCATATGTAGATATACATGATTGAAAATGACTTTGAAGGTAAGCAAAGTGTGTTCATGATATACATACCTGTTGCTCTGGTTGGCCTGGAGCCTGCTGCTGTACTCCTCCAGTGTTGTTATTATGGTTTAGCAACTGCCCAAAATTGAAAAGTAGCTTAGGCAGAGCTGTAAAGGCAGAGAGATTCTCATGCGGATGTAAAGATCTCTACTTACCTGTCCGGGGTACTCCGGGAAGAGGCCAGGGTTGCTTTCTCTAGTTGGTCCCTGTTAATGAAAAGAAGAAAGTACTTTGTCACATGTCAACGTTGCACGTACAAGCGTGCGAAAAGGGCAGGGAGGAATAATTCCTCAGACTAGGTAAATATAATTGAACCCATGATCAGTTGCACCCACCGGCACAATGTTGTCGCAGATCATGGCCACGATTAACTAAACAATAACTTTCATGAGTATTTCAATTATATATCTGACTAAAAAATAAAAGCAAATTTATGTTTATGAAATTAACTTCAAATTACAACACCAAAAAGTATCACCAAGCGAACAATCATTTGATTGTATATGTATATTATATTTTAACCATTTAATTAGTTCATCTCTTTTACCAGCCTTTCAAGAATGATGATCAAATAATTTTCTTTTTTTTCCATAATGTAGTGTACATTGGTTTCTCAAAAGTCAAGTACCAAACCCTTTGACCCAGCTGATTTAAAAATTATATATATCTACAATACCGAATATATGGAAAATAGTTATGTACTCCACTCGTCATATACCACATAAATGAATTGGTTATACCTCTTTATCCCAAAATGAGTTTGATGAAAAATTACATTTGACATATCTTATTTTGTTTAAAAGTAAACTGCATTTTTATACGTAAAAACTTTATACTACACTAATGAGAAGGTTCAACGATTTATTTCGTGAAACTTATACTAAGCTATATTAGAATAATGAATAAGATATATTTAGAATGATAGAAATGTATAATGAGAGGTGATTTCCTATGCATGGTGGTAGCTACGCACGCATGCTGGCGGCTACACACCCTTTATGTTTGTTTAAGAGGTATACTTCAAAGTTTGTTTCCGTAGTTGAGTGTAAAATGCTTATTCTACACCCCCTCGTAACACTATATATATATATATATAATCTAATAAAATAGTGTATGAAATGTAGTAATTATGAAAAATTAATTACTATCAAGTCGTAAATTAGTACATCGTATAAATTACAATATTTTGTATACTACCACCTCTGCTCAAGTGACCTAAAACGTCTTATAAAAGTTCATAGAGGGAGTATGTTATAATATTTCATGCACTTTTTACTAGGGATGTACAACAAGCTCTTCTACACTCATGCTTACTTTTTATACTTCTTTATGTTTTTAAATACATTTCATTAACAATCAATAGATACTCCTAAAATGAGTTTCATGACAAATAACATTTGAGACGACATATTTAATTTATTTGCGGGGAAACTATAATTTTTGTACAAAAAAGATATACCACATAAACTACGGAGGTCGACTGTATGTTTTCGTGAAACTTGCATTGAGTTATATTAAAAAATTAAATAAGATATATTGAAGTAATTAATAATTAATATGCTTGTTTAAGGGGTATATTTGAATGTGGGAGTAAATACTCCCATGACTACACACACACACACACATGGTGGCCCTATTCTAAGCATGAGTGTTAAATAGTTATTCTACACCTCTAGTAACATTATATAAAAATGTAGTAAAATAATATAAAATATGTGATAATTACTTCCAAAATAGGTTTTTTATTAGATAGTAGCACTAGTATAAAAACGACTTTTAGTACCGGTTCGTAAGGACCTTTAGTACCGGTTCTGGAACCGGCACTAAAGAGTGGGGACTAAAGGCCCCCCCCCTTTAGTACCGGTTCAACACGAACCGGGACCAAAGGCCCACCACGTGGCACGAGGCGCGCCATGATCTGGGGGACCTTTAGTCCCGGTTGGTAAGGATTTTTTTTATTTTTATTTTTAAAATAAAGCAAAAACAGCCCGCCTACTGGGCCGGCACGGCCTGCATACGACTAGAAACCCAATCTCTAGTTGGGCCAGGATGCAGGCCCGTACGGCCCAGTAGGCCCCACAGGGCAGAAGACTTGCAATAGGCCCACAAAGGCCTGCTTAGAGAGGAGCTCGACACGGTAGCCGCGGCGGGGCTTATAAACCGATGCGATCTTCTCTCAACTAGCAAGGTGGGACTAAACATTGTGCACTGCAGGTGGCAGCGCACCACCTTTAGTACCGGTTGGTGGCTCCAACCGGTACTAAAGACCCCCCCCCCCCTTTAGTACCGGTTGGAGCCACCAACCCGTACTAAAGGCCACCACCTCTTTAGTACCGATTCGTGGCACGAACCGGTACTAAAGGTTTGCCACGAACCGGTACTAATGAGAGCCGCCCGCCTGGCCGTTGGAACCGGCACTAATGGTCACATTAGTGCCGGTTCAATTGTAAACCGGGACTAATGAGTTTCACATTAGACCCTTTTTCTACTAGTGTAGCTAATTTAGTACATTGTTTAAAAAATTAATATATTTTGTACCCTATTTTAGTATAATTTTTATTCTATTTTTTGAGGTATAGTAAGTTACTGTATACATATACATACATATATATATATATATATATATATATATATATATATATATATATATATATATATATATATATATATATATATATATATTTGGTATTCTACATATAACGAATGTAGTGGTATTTATTTTGTATAATACACCATATGACAGTGTAATTCATCACAAGTTTACTGGTATTTATTGGTTATTCTAGACGTGGATAAATTTTTCTATAACCTTGACCACAACAAACATGAGCATCCACATATATGAATTTATGATGTTTCCTGTAATATTAAGTATGTATAGATATATTTAGTTTTATAGATTGAAAACAAAATTAAGAAGGTGATGTGTGCTTGAACCTCATTACACCATTAATGTATGAAAGAACCTTATATGAGTATGCTACATTATTAAGATAAAGTTATGTAAATAAAGGCTCCTTCCATAATAAGGTTATTCAAAAGTTTCACCTTTTGTTACATGCGGTACCAAATTCTGATATTAATTGGACAAAAAGACATGTATCTATCGTAACTGGGAATAAAGCTTAAGGAGTCTTAAATCAGGGTGCTGCAACTATGTAATGCATGCAATTATATTTCCAAACGTTAACTGTTATACATAGAGTTGTATACCAAAGCAAAGGTATTTCTTTTTTCCATGGTAACTTGGTAAGCATATATTATATAGGTAGTTTGGCTAATACAATTGCAATAAACAGGTCACAAGGTTTACTATGACATAATTTTTACGGCACTCACCCTAAGTAATTTATAATTAAAAAACACGTATCTTTTGCACACACGTAAACATTCTCGAGAAACTGAATATTCTTTAAAGTTGAAATTCCATTTATTTTGCCTAAAATCCTGGGGAGTGGCTCAACCCTTAAGTCTTGCACGTCTAAAATATATCACAAACATACATTTAGAGGCGTGTAATTTATTAATTGCAGTTCTGTATTGTTTCAAAGAACTTCATTCCCTTACTTTGCACCTACAAAGAGCATAAAGTTGCTTTCCAGAAAGGTTATCAAATGGGTTGGTATCCTACTCACACTTATCTTCGGTGAAAGTTTTCCCACAAAGGCAAGACAAAAGCAACAATAACCTACGTACATTTGTGGCATATTTCATTTTATAACACCTCACACGCGCATAAGCATCTCATCACATACAAGTAAGGGCAACTCTAACGTGGATCACCAAATCACCTCTAAATATCCAGACCGTACTGGTCCGAACACTTTTTGCCATTCAAACGGGAGTCACCAAATATCTGCGGATAATGAGGTCCGTGAACATTTAATGATGTAGGTTTTGCTGAATCGCGTTGAAGTTGCCCTAAGAACTTTCTCCTCCGTGAAAGAGAGAGGGACAGCGAGATCTACAGAGGGAGGGAGAGAGAGGGGTAGAACTTACATTTTGAATGGATGCCCCGTTGCTGCCGTGGCCCATGTATGGGTAGCTTAGAGCCTGCAAGAAGAACAATCACTGGTCATGCACGAGAGAGAGAGGGCACGCGAGAAAGAGAGAGAGAGAGAGAGAGAGTGCATAAAATGCTAGTCGCCTGAAACACAAGACGCTACAAGAGGCAGCACATCCATCCATCCATCGATATCTCTGTTGCCGCTGCTGCTGCTGTGTGCTCGCGCTCCCATGCATGCACACAGCGCCCAACTTTAACAGCGTGCTCTTGCACCCAGTCCCACACCCATACCCTGCCCCCCAGCCATATTTTCTTTTTGTTTCCTGCGCGCCCTCAGTGTGCTTCTACCGTCGCCTGCGTGTGGACTATGGAGGCATGCAGTGGTGGGCTCAACTCTCCAGCCACAGCAGGCGTTGGAAAATGTTACTTGCGCTTTTTAGAGATACTGCTCATGCTATAACTGACATGTAGGTACCATGAGAGAGCGAGAGAGAGAGAGAGCGAGAGAGAGAGAGAGATTGGACCTCAATTTGACCCAGGAGGAATCTGACATAGCCAATGGTCTCTTGCAGTACAGACGCTGTGTCAGTCTGTAAAAGGGCGCACGTGTGTCAGAGATAAACTTTGGTTGGACACAACCCCTCAAGTGAACTGAAACAGGCAAAAGAAAGAAAACTATAGACAAATGTAACAGCACACATGAGCTAGCTTGTAGTACATCTACTGCGGGTACACATTTAGATCTAGCTCTCCACTACTGCTGCAAAGCAAGAATCGTCAAACAATTAATCACTTCCCGGTTATCACCTTGCCAAATGGGGAAACTATTTGGTGAAGTGCAGTTATTCTGTCCCCTAGCCTCTCCTTCCTCACCTGGAAAATGGTCACAATGAATAAACAAATGCTTGTAAACAGGATAGTAGTGGAAAGAAACGTCAATTGTGAAAGTCATTTTCGTGTGAGGCAAAAACACTGGTGGTACATCAAGTTGCATAGGATGACCACTTTGGTGCCTAAAGTTGAAAAATACATGAAATTAATGCTCAAACTTGTCTTGCAATGCAAATACGGTGCAAAATCCGTTTGTAGACGAAGCCGGCACCTGGCCCACTGTGTACGACTAGATCATCACATTTTTGTGAAAACCGCCCTGAAGTAATACTAAATTTGGTATAAAAATTTCCCAGAACACCACTATGCATCTCTATAACATGGGGTCCCATATGTCAGTAAACTTCTGCGCTCCTGACAACTGCGCTAGCCACTATGCTAGAGAACATTTCGTATTGAAACAATATAGAGCTTAATGTCATATAACTGAACACCCTTGTGGGGCATAAACGGACGTAGTCAGTGCGGCCCATTTTTGATATGTCAGATATTTCCTCTTCTTTAGACATAAAAAATGTAAATTATTATCATAGTTAAAAAAAGTTTATATATTATTTTATAAAATACTCGTACCACTACAATAATGTAAATGATTCGAGGAGCTGCTATCCTTTCACAGAAGGCTCATACATATTTTTCCATGCAATTTTTTATAATTTTCGTTTACAACAAAAAATATTGTCTTAAAGCATCAACACATACTGTACATAAATATATTTGAATGAAAACATGAGAAGTTTTTAAAATTATATGAACATTTATTGAAATATTAAAATTTCAAATTTTCATTAATATATATTTTAGATACATGAAAATTTTTGATACGAATATTTCTATAAATAATTATATTATTTTATTTATATGAATGTTTTATAAATAGTACTACATGAATAGTTCCTCAAATTACGTGATCAGTTTCTAAAGTAAGTTATTTCATTAGTAGGTATATTAAGTATTACACACGAATATTCTAACTTATCTATATTACTGTTATCATAATTTACATATTTTGTTGGAACTAATTCAGGGGTTTCTTTCACAAAAATGTGATGCCCCGGTCAGTGACAGTGGGCTAGCACGCCGCGTAGGTGCCGGCTACGTTTACAAATGGATTTTGCACGGTATTTGCACCGCGATGCAAGTTTGAGCACTAGTTTCATGTATTTTTCAACTTTGAGCACCAAAGTGATCATTCTATGCAACTTGTTGTACCACCGGTGTATTTGACTCTTTTCGTGTGGTCTTGCTGCACGAACTTCTATATAGTCAAGTGCCCTTTATGCGCGCGCGCGTGTGTGGGTGTGTGTGTGTGTGTGTGTGTGTGTGAGAGAGAGAGAGAGAGAGTAATGGGCTAGAGTTATGCATGGAAAGCAGAGATTTGACGAGGAAGAAACCTTTAGAGTAGATTGTGCTGAGGACGAGGCCTGAACCCTAGCCTTCTTGAGAGCTGAACCTGTCGCGGTGCTGTTGCACTACAGAAAGACAAACAAACCAAAGCGTGAATAATCATGACCCCATTTTTATGTTGTCCCAACAAGAAGTACTCACTGTAGAACGCCCAGCGATTCTACCCGGCCCTCTACAGTGAGTACAGCTGAACACTTATAGTATAGCAGAATATAAAAGAATTCAGGGTGAGGAAATGAGCAAAACATCCAGTAGCTAGCTCTGCCAATGATTTTGCAATGTCCTACACTCTTACCAAGAGATCCTCAAACATCAAGCTATGGAGACATCAGTTAACTAGTAGTTCACCAAAGAGGATTTCCAAAGGAATATCAGAACATGTGGAGTATCTTTTCCGAAAAGAACAATATCTAGGGGATGACTGAGTGCACCATTGTCAAGAGATTGCATCGACAGCCATAAAAACCTGAACCTAGAGGATTATTACTGATAACATGATCATACATATAGAGCTTTCCACTTTAGAAAAGAACACCAGCTTTTTCATGAAGGAGATGAAGCGCACTTGCAACAACCAACTCAAACTCATAGAGAAACAGACCAAGGTATACATGAAATAAGCCGCGAAGCATGGTAAACTAAATTAAGCCAGCCATAGAAAACCGAAGAGAGCAAAAAGCCCTCCTACCTTCCCGGTGACCTATATTACAGAGCAAATTAACTGGTAACATCTAATCTAATATCGTTATTCACCTCGGATGAGTTGTCGGAGTGGTGGTGGCTCCTCAGCTCCGGCGGGGGCGGTGCCATGCTGTTTGAGAAGTCGAGCATGTTGCTGCCCAGGCTTGTGGTGACGCATGACCTAGGAGAGGAGGCTAGGAGCATCTGGCTCAGCTGGGACTTGGGCTGGATCTCATGTCCGTCACCAGCAAGATGGCTCCCATAGAAGTTGTAAGAAGGAGCGCCTCCGGCGACGGACTGAGGCATGGAGCCGTCCTCCTTGGTTCCAACCATGCATGCACTTGCAGCAGCCTGATGATCCCCCCAATTCTCTAGTCCCTTTGACAGGAGAGCCGTGGTGGTGCTGTATCCCTCTCTCTCTTCACCTCCAACCAATCCCCCACTGCTGTATATGATGCAGTATGCACAAAGAACACACAGATATACACAAATACATCAGTCGATGGAGATAAAAACAACTGCAAGTCAGTGAAATGAACATGCAACAGATGATTAATTAGCATATAGGAGCTGATTGTGATCTACTAAAGGACGAAGTGGATTAATCACTTTATTCCTTCCCCTAGAGCTACATATACTCACGTATGTAATTAAATTTTACAAGCATATTTTCTTCTTATCTGAATCACTAGCATGTAGACAGAGAGAGAGAGAGAGAGAGAGAGAGAGAGAGAGAGAGAGAGGTGTTTACAGTATCATCTGGCTCCATGACTCTGGCATGTGCTCCTGGGTGCCGGTGCTGCCGTCATGCAAGCTTAGAAGAGAGGTGACGCCGTTGATGTGACCCAGGCCTGATGAGCTGTGAGGAAACTGCTGGGAGAAAAGCATGGAGGGAGAAGACAAGGAGGGCAGCTTGGGAGACGCCTCTTGTTCCTCGTGGCATGGCTTCAAGCTACTCATGATACTACTGGTACCACCATCCCCAGTGCCGCTCCAGATCATCTGTTGCACCAGGGAGCTCTGGAATTCTCCTCGATTCATCACGCGCCTCTGGTGAGAGAAAGAGGAGATAGAGCGGGGGAGATGCGTTCCCGGCTTCCCGCTGAAAGGAATGCTCTCGCCTCTCATGCCCTTGCACCCGGTGTGCGGAAATCTCAGCTCAATCTTCAAGGGACCAGTGGCTTAATTTTCTTTGAGCAATGGGGTATATGATGTTCTTGGGAGAGAGGGGGAGGGTGTGGGTAAGAGAAGAAGAGAAGAAAAAGCATAGGGCCTGTTTGGAGGGGAATCTGGGCATTGTTTTGTTTTCCCTTCCTTTTGCTTCACTCCTTTATCTATGAACGAACTTTCCGTTGCTTTCCTCCCCCCTTTCCCTCTCCTCTTTCATTCTTTCGTTACACAAACGAGAAAAATATATCCTTTATTTCCTTCTCCCTGCCGCTTTTGCTTTCGGAAAGGAGCGGTTTAAAGAGGAGACAGACGGTATGTTAATCAATCTCTCTTAGCTTGTGTTATATATCCTACACGAGTACCTTTCAAACGTGTCTGTACTGATGTTAAAAAAAAATAATTAAATAGCGAGCTAATAATTACTCCATCTGTCTCATAATATAAAAACGTTTTTAACACTATACTGGCATAAAAAACGCTCTTATATTATGGGATGAAGAGAGTAGTACTGTACTGGCGACCAAGACAACCAGCGCCGATGAGTTACATCTGTATAGATAGATGGATGATGATCATGTGTAGGTGCGTTGCCTGCAGAACACGCACATACACAGCAGCGGAGGCAGTACACGCGCGCATGCAGGCACGCACGTCGCACCTAAAGTGAGAGCATGCATGCAGAGGGAGAAAGGATATCCTCTGTTGCTTAATACGGAGTATATTCGTCCTTTGATATGGAGAACCGGGACATCACACGGTTTGCTTGCTTGGATTGCCAAGGGAAGGAAATACGAGTGCGCTACAAACAGTAGAATGCCGTTGTAGGCTTGTAGCCCTCACTAGGAATGTAGGTAGCTCATATATTACGTGTTGGCTAAGGAAAAACAATAAACCGCCAAATATTGATGTTGTGCTTCCTCGATTAGCGCATAACGAGTGTTTAGGGGAAAGCGAGTCTTGTTTATTTTAACGGGAAGTGTGCTCCCTCAAAAGCTCAAAACTTATTAGAGGAATCGAGTATTCAAATTTCCAACCAACCACCAATCATGAAATCAAGCCTTTTTAGTCTTCAATGTTTTTGTAATGCATGTTTATGCTTTGTAAACTTGATCCCTGCATTTTACCTAGAAAAAAAATAAACTCATCCTGCATTTGTAACAAATTATGGAAATTTATTATTAGCATTACTATATAATCTAGAATATTGCCTGGTGCTAGGTTTTTTCTTTGAGCAAGAACTGTAGAACAATTATTCTACGGTAGCACATAGCCTTCTCTTTCCCCTCCACAAGAAAAGACCTTAGCCCTTCCTTCTTCTCCCGTTGGCGCCGCCGCCGTCTCCTATGGCCTTTGGGCTAAAGAGGTGCGGAGGATCTCGGCTCTCCGCTGACGGGAGGGATCCCGTTCTCGTTCTTGTTTTTAGAGATACGACAGGCAAATCAACATCATGAAAAACGGAGAACAAGTAGGAGACACACGATTTTAACATGGAAAACCCCTCCAACACAAAATGGAAAAACCACGGGCGCCAGCCAGCAAATCTTCACTATATCGGGGAAGGTTACAAACGCCGGGGATTTACAACTAATTAACTTATCCCGTGTGGTGGCTTACAAAGGATATGTATAACACAAGTAACCTAGGATCAATACTAATCAATACAGCAGGGGGCTTCGCCCCCCCCCCCTTCCCGCACACCAAGTGTCCCTGTCGGGGGCGGCATGTAACACCCTGAATTTTGCCCTTTTCTTTTTCTGAGGATTTTCTTTGATTTATTGATTTGATTTGTTTTTCTGTGGCTATGTGGTTCTGAAACTTGGGAAGACCATGTCTTCCTAGGTTTTATAGTGGTTGTCATCCCCAAAACCATCCCTAGATCATGTCATTTTCATCCTAACCCAAATCCCAATAATCGTTTATTGGGAATATTCCTTTTCTATTAAAGGAATAACCCTATCTGCCCTAGGTTGTGAAGCAACCTATATTTCTGTCATTCTAAAAATTCCCAAATAATTATCATAAATTATTTGGGTTATACATGTTCAAAATTCATCCTCCAATAATTTTTTTCCTATTCTGCCCTAAATGGCACTGTGTGAAGCAAGTGCTATTTATCTTTGCTTGATTGCCTCCAAAATTTTAGGACACCTTTTCTTGTCCATATCATTGCCCTGTGCCAAAATTCAACTTCATTTGCCTAGTAAATCTTCCACAGTGATTTTTCAAAGTTCCTGTCTGAGGGAAGCCTTTGTGAAGGAAGTACTAGCTATGGTAATCCAAATGAGTTGAAATTTTGCACACTCCTTCATGTGCTCATATCATAAACCTCCTCCAAGTTTCATCCCATTCCATTTATGTATGTGAGCCCAGGATTAATTCTTTGTTTATGTCCAAATTTTCAGTTAGTGAAGCAAGTATATTTTATCTTGCTCCATTATGGCTGAAAATTTTCCTGAGCCTTCTCCTACCCATATAACCGATCTCCACAAGATTTTGGCTCAATTCATCGAACCATTTGTCCTGTGCAATATTTCCAAGTTTCTGGTCAGAATAAAGCTCTGTGAAGCAAGTACCATTTTGATATTTCCAAATGGCGTGAAACTTTTATAGTGGCTTCATATGATCAAATAACCCACCTACTCCAGATTTCAGCTCATGAAAATCATGTATGTGAGTGCAACTTCGTAATCCCCAAATCTGACCAGTAGGGCCCTTTCTATAGCAACTACCCTCTAAACTCCTCCTCTAAAGCTGATTTTTGGTGATAACATCATCTTAGTATGTGATCATCACCAAAGAAATCCCTTCCTTCATTCCCAAGCTGGTGTCCCCACTACACATCATAAACACTTGGCTATTGGTCTGCTTTGGGGCCACCTGCAAATCTCTTCTTTACCCCTGGACCGAATTCTTTCTTTGGTTGGACTTAGGGCACTAAGGTCTATCTACTAGACATGGCCGGTCTGGCCAAAATGAGCTATTTGTACCAGTGTGCGTGGTCATCACGCTTGCGTCATGCAAATTGCGAGCTCTGCCTCGTTCCGGCTGCTATTCCCGTTGTCTCCCTCGTTGTCTCGATGTCCAACCTTGTCTAGTAGCTCCCCCGTGTTCTACTGCGTCGCCCTGCGCCGCTGCCTCGTCGTGGTTCGCCATAAATGTGCCGCTAGAGGCGTGCATGTGCCGCGTCCAGCCACTAACCTCCATTAGAGCCATGCCCAAGCTTGCCTGTGATGCTCTAGAGGCTTCCTCCGCGCCTATTTAAGCTGCCCCGAGGTTCTCCGCACATCACCATCCCCTCCCTCCCCTCATTTGATCACCGGAGAGCCTCTCATCGCCGTTTTTCCTCGGACCACCGTGATCTCGCCAGTGTTCATCATGTTTCCGACGAGCTCAAGCCTCCTCTCCTCCTCTAGCCACCTCCACCGAGTTCCCCTCGTCCTCGCAAGCCGCCCCGCTCCTTTTCACCTCGCTGGAGTGCCCCATGGCCACGTCCCCCGAGTCTGGCCGCCGCTTTCTCCTATCGGCCATCGCTTAAATCCGCCTGTGCCGAGCCCCTCCTCCTCTGATGGTGCCACCAACATCTTCTTCTCTCTCCGGTGACCCCCCTCCTCCACTCAGCCCATTGCCGGAGGCCTGGAGTACCTCGCCTCCAAGAAAACGGCCGCCGCGGCCCCGCTCTCTATATTCGGGCGTCGCCAGCGCCCCAGCCTGCCCCGGCGCTCCCTCTGCCCGGGGATGGATGCGGCGCCACCCCCCGACCTTGCTGGTTGCCTCCCGGTGGCCGGAGCCAGCCAGAGTTAGCCCCTCCGTCACCGGCAGTGCCCTGCCCATCCTCCTCTGCTCTCTGTCGCGAGCGAGCACGAGAGGAGGAAGAAGACGAGGCTAGGTGGGCCCCGCATCGCCGCCTGACCCCACCTATCAACGGCTGCACGTTGACCCCGCCTTGCCACATCAGCGTAAGTGGAAACACGTTTTCCAGTGTGCGTTTCCATTAAGTGAAAACATATTTTACAATAATACGTTTACCTCTTCTAGAAGTGCATTTCGTTCTTCTTTTGCCTAAAGTGCGTTTTCTCTGCTCTGAAAGCGTATTTTATAATATTCGCCTCCGCCTTATCCACTCAGGGACCCAGATGTGATTGTTCTTTTACAGGAAAGTCCATGATCTTCTTCACCTCATAATTCCGCAACCGTAACTCCAATCGAGGTGAAACCAACGCCCACTTCTTCGTCTCGTTGAGACCTTTCTGTTGGTACCGTTTTCACTAGGTTGTCCCACAGTAAAAATGACCGTTTTTCCCTTGCTTCTAATCAGCCCCCTTTGAGAGAGAAGACTGTCTGGCGTTTCGTTCCGCGGCTTCACCGCACTTCTCCCCGGAGTCCCCGTCACCCCCAAGCAAGCCACAACAGCCACTTGCATGACATGCAGTAGCCATGGTCTCTACTTGAATATTTAATAAAAGTTTGCTCGCTATCTGCTTGCTTGTTTTCTACTACTGTCGTTGTTTCGGTTATGCTCCTGGTTTCTTCTTCACCTTCATGCTATGTTCCGGTGCATCTTGTTACCTTGTACTTTGCTAGTATCATTTCCACATGTCATGTTTGGTAGTAGTAGTACATGATGGTAGCAGTGATGTTCTTTCTGGTGCATGCTTACCGTCTGTTATCTAGTACCGTTGCGATGGATGTTCCTTTGCATCTAGTTGGTTACATGTTTACTTGGTAGTATTCTTGCATGGTATTTGTTTCTAATGCTAGTGGTCATGATATGCTCATGTGTAGTGTTATGCTTATGCTCGTCAGTACGTCATGCTCATTTGGATATATGCTTCATTGTTGTTATGCTCGATGATTTATTATGGTTGCATATCCATGCTCATGTTGGTATCATGTTCATGCATTGTCGTTCCATCATGTTATTTTAATATGGCTCAGCATATTGCATTCAAGTTTAACCGGATAATAATGAACTTAAACAACTATTGGTTGAGTCATGGTGACACCAAACCGAGCTGACCAGTGCAACCACATTTACCTTTTATGGGAAGGCCCTAATGCGGTCTATTGTCATGCCTCTCGCCGGTGCCTTCAAAGAGGGAAGATTATGGGGGCGCGCTACCCCAATCAGGTAGGCGGACATGAACCTTGTGTGACCGTTGTTGTTGTAAGGATCCTTGTCCCCGTTTGGGACCGTTGATTGTTTTGCCACAACGGTGGCCATTGGATGTCATTGGTTGACATCGAGACCACCCAGGACTTAGCCCAAAGGGGAGTTGGTCGAAGTGGCCGAGAGAGTGTCATGGGCAATAGATCAGTTTTATCGGAATGCCATTGGTCCACCTGAATGGAAGTGCAAGGCCATGGATTCCGCGGTGTGGGTACAGTGTACTAACCTCTGTAGAGTGTGTGTGTTTAAAACTATCGATAGCCGCGCCCACAAATATGGGCCCAGTTTGTAGTCGGTCACACTATGAGCCAACGGTAATAATGATAACCTGATTAATAATAACCCCAGTTCGATGATGAGAAAGAGTTTGGTTGTGATCGAGAAAGGATCACGGAGGTATCGTGGATACCGAAGTTTGTTGATTTATGTGATCGCGAGAGGATCATGGTGGTATCGTGGATAGCGGAGTTGGTTAATCTTTATGTGATCGCGAGATGATCACGGTAGTATCGTGGATACTGATGTTGGTAAGGTGATGCATGTGTTGGTTACGAGGTAACCCGAGCAGAGTAAGTTGGTGCATGATAATGTTAACCTGTTGCATGTAGTATCATCATGTTCATATGCTCATGCTATGCTTGTTATAGCCGTATCATGTTCAGTTGGTGCATGCCATGCTGTTCTGTTAGTATCATGCTCATGATTGCTTTAACCTGCTAATGCCATGTTGTTGTTTGTCTTGACTGCTTTTGGTTATTGTGAGCTTGCACGTACATTCAATGTACTAACCTGGCGTGTCATGCCTGGATTGCTTGCTTGTTTGGTGTGGTTCCGGTGTTCGCGAGCTAGGATCAACGTTCCAGCCAGAGTCCCTGCGGATTGTAGTCCATCATCGTCGTTCGTTGTTCCGCTGCCAGTAGTTGTTCCGCTGCCTCGAGTTGTTATGCTGCTTGCATAGAGCAACCGTGGTCGGCGTAGCATCACCATGCCGATGTTATTCATTATAATATCAGAGACCTTGTATTCATATTCGCGCTATAATAGAGAGCTAGTTTGTTCTATGCTAAGCAGTGCCGTATTCCAGAAGACTTCACCTTGATCTCTGGGCTGGAATACGGGGCGTTCCGATTTCTCTGAGCCGGGGTGCCACATGGCTTGGTATCAGAGTAGGTCTGGCTATAGAGCGTCCTAGTCCACTAGAACATTAGAAAACAGTAGTATAGGGTCTGGTTGTTGCCCTTGCTTGCTGCATTTGATTGTTGCATATAGTCTTATTCGGTTACCCCTAACCCCTGTTTCGTGCTTATATGGCAGTTAGCTTCCATGAGTTCGATGCCATTCCTAGAGCTCTCGGTGCTATTCCTATTGTGTTCAGCCCCACTCCTACACCTCTCAGCTTTGCCACCATCCTGGGTGATATGTGGCATAGCATTTATCCTCGTGGAGATTCACCCCATTATCAACTATTCCAGTTTTCTGCCGGAGGAAGAATTCTGGAGTATGTTGCTCATGTCCATCTGTTAGCCCCAATTCCTTTTGGTAAGCGTACCTACAGTTTCCACGGTGGTTACGGTGCTACTCTTGAGCGTGTTGTTCAGCTTGCCGCAATGGCAGGAATCACCAGTCTTCGTCGACAAGAGAATATGGTGCAATAGAACCGTGCTTATTAATACTATCCCACCATAATCGAGAATCCTAATCGGATCTAGTTCCCATCTGTCAAACCCCAAGATGACCAGGCCATCCTCACCATGTCATGTTACACGACGGCCGAGTGTCTTCTTATTTCTGAGTTAGTCCGAGATGCCATTCGATCCAGGAGATTGCTTGGTGCTTCCCTACCTTAGTCTCCTCCAGCTTCTCCAACCCCTCCGCCTCGTCCATCCGGAGTTTCGGAGTCAGTGGTTCCACTCGCTACTCCCTTAGCTTCTTCGTCAGTCCCCTAGCGTTTGCTCTGGCGTAGGGTGTAGTCCTTCATGTAGTGCATGTGCATCTGCTATAGTATCATGCTTGTGTGAAGTAGTTTTGTTGCTTGTTTGTTGTGTACTTTGTTGCAATATATCGTTTTCTTGTGCTTCTTGGCTTGAATCTTCGGTGTTACCCCCTTATAGAAATTGCTCATCAACTGAAACCTGATCAGAAGAAGCGTGAGAAGTACAGATATACACCAAGGAACTCAGTTAAAAGCAAGAAGATTTTTAGCTGACATCATTGTATTGCAGACATCCGGTCTGAATACAAGTATATTCTGCTCAGACTTTCAGTAAAAAGTACTCGTCAGAGATCCATCTTTATTGCAGCAATGATTAAATCAGTAGGAGAACCAAATTGGATCCAAGTCCAACCATGCATTTCAAGTCAAAGGTATGGTCCGTACACAATGATTGATTCTGTCATGAATCATATTTGGAACATGCGACACTCCGAAGTCAGTTCGGATATGCAATGAATTCAGCAAGAAGGATGGTCAGACAATCCTTGTCATACAAGTTATCAGCAGCCGAAATGACAAGAATATATATGTTATTCCGTTCACGAAGAAAATCAGTATAGTCCTTCTCCACAATTAATCAGCAAAGCGTACAAGGCAAGATTCCCCTGTCTGCATCAGCAAGGTATGAATGGATTCCCGTGCAAGATATTCAGTCTTCTCAATAAGGTACTGCAAAAGCTTCTGGCATAAGGTACCGAATCTTCACTAGTAAGTCTTTAAGGGGGAAGCTTCTGAGGTACGCTATCCAGCCTTCCTCAGCAAGCTATCCACCAAAGGTTTTGAGCACAAGCCATCCAGTCTTCCTTAGCACGATACCCCGATGGCTTCCACCGCAAGCTGCCCAGTCTTCTTCAGTACGGAACTGGTACCAAAAATTAAAGAACGAGTTGTCAGTATATGACATGTTTCCAAGCGTCAGATCTGCAACACTTGAGTCGGAAACAAGAAACAGTTGGAACAAAGGTATACCTCGAGAATTAGATATTTATTCATACGATGAGTATACTACCATGTTCATGCAAGTCCTTCGCACAATGAAGAATTCACGGTACGCATCAGACAACCTCACTAGATATGCAAGTGAAGGAAAACCAGTGGGTGATGCAAGAATCGACATGTCTTGAAGAAAGACATCAATGAGACACCATCTTGGCAGAAATTATCCAGGTCAGATCCCCCGCACATCCGACAAGGTGATGTATTTAATCCTGTCACTGTCTGGCATAGTCAACAACAGTAATGTGATCTGTATAAGCATGCGTGAACCGGATAAATATCCCGAGACTCAAAACCTAAACAAGGCCAAGGTATGATTGCAAGATATTGCACATGACAGTACTCAGGGTCATAGAAATAATCAAGGGTATATAAGGCCCCGCTCTTTCAGTTAAGAATTCAGATGAAGAAAATAATAATGAAAGAGCAAGACCGACAATATAGGTATGTCGGTTATTGTGTGAACACTGTGGTATGTATGGCCAAGAAAGTATTATTCCACATCAAACCCCATTAATATACGCCTAAGGGGTCTACTCCATTGTGGAAAGGACCTCATAGCAAGGCAACCAGCTTAGTGTACAACATATACTCAGAGCTGTCAGCATTGAATACCCAAGTCTTTCAAGTCCGACCCAAGGACATCTCAACATATTGACCTCAACAACCGTGCTAAAGCATCACACAGACTGTTATCCACATGGATATACCGCCAAAATGAGTAATTGGAGTATTAAATAACAAGCCTCAGAGCATGTGCCCTCACCTATGGGAACTAGCTAAAGAATAGCCTGCCGTGGACAGAATCCTTGCCAAGATAACCGTCAGTCAAGTCTGCAAATGGGATCATCAGGTGATGGTGCATTTTTCTATCAGTCACAACAAGCGATAATCAAACTTTTGGTACAGGTTGGATATGAAAGATAGTAAGGCCAGTCAAGATAAGTCAGAAACTGCTATGAGACAACAGAATCCGTCAGATTCCCATCACTATTTTCAACCCAGAAGGCATGCATATATTCAAGCAGCACGATGGCTGGCTAGAAGAGATTCCTTGTTCAACTAGAAGATGCGTTCCCAACTCCGTGGAATATTCCCGGTACTCTATACAAGAAGAACACCTCTCTCAAGGATTAATATCGAGAAGGACACGAATGCCAGTAATGGTAATCTATCAGACCTCAGCTAAGCCAGCAGGTATGAAAGAAAATGTGAGCCGATATGAATATGACCATATGAGGTAAGTCCTGTCAGTGTGTCAGGTACGGTGAAGGAAACCACCCCAGATCAAGGCATTCACTACTAGGGAAAACCTTATACACAGAATCTTACCAGCAGCGCTCTTTAAAATAAGGCGCTACTGCTATTTAGTAGCAGCGTGTGTAACCAAAACGCGTTGCTGAAAGAAAAATAACAGTAGCGCGTCTCCAGTAAACAATGCTACTGCTATAATTGCCATGACCTCGCCGCCAAGCTAGTTATAGCAGTAGCGCCTTATTCCATACCGTGCTACTTATATTGATATTAGCAGTAGCCCCTTTTGACAAAGCTCGTTGCTGTTAAGTTCAGTCTGATGTCTACTATGCAACTTTATTCTTGTAGACACGTGTTGGGCCTCCAAGCGCAGAGTTTTGTAGGGCAGTAGAAATTTTCCCTCAAGTGGATGACCTAAGGTTTATCAAGCCGTGGGAGGCGTAGGATGAAGGTGGTCTCTCTCAAACAAACCCGCAACCAAATTACAAAGAGTCTATTGTGTCCCCAACACACCAAATACAATGGTAATTTGTATAGGTGCACTAGTTCGGCGAAGAGATGGTGATTCAAGTGTAATATGGATAGTAGATATTGGTTCTTGTAGTAAGAACAATAAAAAACAGCTAGGTAGAAATTGATAAAATGGAGCACAAACGGTATTGCAATGCTTGAAAATGAGTCCTAGGGTGCATACTTTCAATAGTGCAATCTCTCAACAATGCTAACATGGTTGGATCATACGATTATCCCTCAAAGTGCAATAAAGAATAACTCCTGAGTTCCTATTAGCGGAGAACAAAAGATAGAAATTTTTTGTAGGGTACGAAACCACCTCAAAGCTATTCTTTCCAATCAATCTATCCTATAGTTCATACTAAAATAACAGCGAACTATTCTTTCCGATCGACCTAATCAAGAGTTCATATAAAAATAACACCATATGATACATATCAACCAACTCTAAAGTCACCAAGATACCCCAATGTCACCGCGAGTACCCGTGAGTAAATTATACAATATGTATCAAACAATTTTAGATTCATAATACTCAATCCACACAAAGAACTACAAGGAGACCCCAAAGTTTCTATCGATAAAAGATAATAAAAACATGCATCAACCCCTATGCATAGATTACTGCTACGTCTTGAGCTTGTGTTGGTTTTCCTTGAAGAGGAAAGGGTGATGCAGCAATAGTAGCGTATGTATTTCCCTTAGTTTTTGAGAACCAAGGTATCAATCCAGTAGGAGGCTCCTCAAAAGTCCCACGCACCTACACAAACAAACAAGAACTCACAACCAACGCAATTAAGGAGTTGTCAATCCCTTCACGGCCACTTGCGAAAGTGAGATCTGATAGAGATAGTATGATAAGATAAATATATTTTTGTTATTTTATGATATAGATTGGAAAAGTAAAGATGCAAATAAAAGTAGATTGAAAGCTTATATGATAAAAGATAGACCCGGGGGACATAGGTTTCACTTGTGGCTTCACTCAAGATAGCATAAGTATTAAGGTGGGTGAACAAATTACTGTCGAGCAATTGATACAAAACCGAATAATTATGAGATTATCTAGGCATGATCATGTATATAGACATCACGTCCGTGACAAGTAGACCGACTCCTGCCTGCATCTACTACTATTACTCCACACATCGACCGCTATCCAGCATGCATCTAGAGTATTAAGTTCATAAAGAACAGAGTAACGCATTAAGAAAGATGACATGATGTAGAGGGATACACTCATGCAATATGATATAAACCCCCTCTTTTTATCCCCGATGGCAACAATACAATACGTGCCTTGTTACCCCTGCTGTCACTGGGAAAGGACACCGCAAGATTGAACCCAAAGCTAAGCACTTCTCCCATTGCAAGAAAGATCAATCTAGTAGGCCAAACCAAACTGATAATTTGAAGAGACTTGCAAAGATAACTTAATCACACATAAAGAATTCAGAGGATATTCAAATATTTCTCATAGATAAACTTGATCATAAACCCACAATTCATCAGATCTCGACAAACAGACCGCAAAAAGAGTTACATCGAATAGATCTCCAAGAAGATTGTGGAGAACATGGTATTGAGATTCAAAGAGAGAGAAGAAGCCATCTAGCTAATAACTATGGACCCGAAGGTCTGTGGTAAACTACTCACAACTCATCGGAGAGGCTATGGTGTTGATGTAGAAGCCTCCATGGTTGATTCCCCCTCCAGCGGAGCGCCGACGAAGGCTCCAAGATGGGATCTCACGGATACAGAAGGTTACGGTGGTGGAAATAGTTTTTCGTGGTCGCCTCTGATGTTCTCGGGGTACGTGGGTATATATAGGAGGAAGAAGTAGGTCGGTGGACGCCCGAGGGGCCCACAAGATAGGGGGGCGCGCCCAGTAGGGGCGGCGCCCTCCACCCTCGTGACCTCCTCGATTGCTTCTTGACTTGCACTCCAAGTCCTCTAGATCACGTTTGTTCCAAAAAGATCGCTCCCGAAGGTTTCATTCCGTTTGGACTCCGTTGGATATTCCTTTTCTTCGAAACACTGAAATAGGCAAAAAAACAGCAATATGGTCTGGGCCTCCGGTTAGTAGGTTAGTCCCAAAAATGATATAAAAGTGTAAAGTAAAGCCCGTAAACATCCAAAACGGGTAATATAATAGCATGGAACAAAAAATTATATATACATTGGAGACGTATCAAGCATCCCCAAGCTTAATTCCTGCTCATCCTGGAGTAGGTAAATGATAAAAACAGAATTTTTGATGTGGAATGCTACCTAGCATAATTCTCAATGTAATTTTGTTTACTGTGGCATGATTGCTCAGATCCAAATGATTCAAGATAAAAGGTTATAAAACCTAAAAATAATAATACTCCCAAGCATACTAACAAATAATCATGTCCTATCAAAATAGCATAGCCAAAGAAAGCTTATCCCTATAAAATCACATAGTTAGGCCATGCTTCATTTTCATTACACATAATACTCCCATCATGCACAACCCCGATGACGAGCCGAGCAATTGGTTCATACTTTTTAACGCGCTTTAGCTTTTTCAACTCTTACGCAATACATGAGCGCAAGCCATGGACATAGCACTATGGTGGTATATGGTGGTGGTTGTGAGGATAAAAAGGGAGAAGATAGTCTCACATCAACTAGGCGTATCAACGGGCTATGGAGATGCCCATCAATAGATATCAATGTGAGTGAGTAGGGATTACCATGCAACGGACGCACTAGAGCTATAAATGTATGAAAGCTCAAAAAAAGACACTAAGTGGGTGTGCATCCAACTCGCTTGCTCGTGAAGACCTAGGGCATTTTGAGGAAGCCCATCATTGGAATATACAAGCCAAGTTCCATAATGAAAATTCCCACTAGTATATGAAAGTGACAACACAAGAGACTCTCTATCATGAAGATCATGGTGCTATTTTGAAGCACAAGTGTGGAAAAGAGATAGTAGCATTGTCCCTTTCTTTTTTTCTCATTTTTTATTTGGCCTTTCTCCTTTTTTATTTGGTGTTTCCTTTTTTTATTTGGTGGGCTCTTTGGCCTCTTTTTTTAAAGTCCGAAGTCTCATCCCGACTTGTGGGGGAATCATAGTCTTGATCATCCTTTCCTCACTTGGGACAATGCTCTAATAATGAAGATTATCACACTTCTATTAATTTACAACTCGAGAATTACAACGCAACACTTAGAACAAAATATGACTCTATATGAATGCCTCCGGCAGTGTACCGGGATATCAATGAATCAAGAGTGACATGTATGAAAATTATGAGGGTGGCCTTGCCACAAATACAATGTCAACTACATGATCATGCAAAGAGCAATGTGACAATGATGGAGCGTGTCATAATAACGGGACGGTGGAAAGTTGCATGTCAATATATATCGAAATGGCTATGGAAATGCCACAATAGGTAGGTATGGTGGCTGTTTTGAGGAAGGTAAACAATGGATGCATGATATCGGCGAAAGTTGCGCGGTAATATAGAGGCTAGCAAAGTGGAAGGGTGAGTGTGCGTATATCCATGGACTCACATTAGTCATAAAGAACTCATATACTTATTGCAAAAGTCTACTTAGCCCTCGAAGCAAAGTACTACTATGCATGCCCCTAGAGGGATAGATTGGTAGGGAAAGACCATCGCTCGTCCCCGACTGCCACTCATAAGGAAGACAATCAAAAGAGCACCTCATGCAACAAATTTGTCACACAACTTTTACCATACGTGCATGCTACGGGACTTGCCAACTTCAACACAAGTATTTCTCAATTTCATAATTACCCACTAGCATGACTCTAGCATTACCACCTTTATATCTCAAAAAATTATCAAGCATCAAATTGATCCTAGTGTTTAATGCACTTTCTATGATAGTTTTTATTATACCCAACTTGGATGTTCATCATTCTAGGACCAAACTAATAACCATAGAAAATACCATGCTGTTCTAAAAGACTCTCAAAATAATATAAGTTAAGCATGAGAGATCAACAATTTCTTCAAAATTAAGCCACCGCCATGCTCTAAAAGATATAAGTGAAGTACTACAGCAAAAACTATCTAGCTCAAAAGATATAAGTGAAGCACATAGAGTATTCTAATAAATTCTAATCAAGTGGGCTTCTCCCAAAAGGTGTGTACAGCAAGAATGATTGTGGAAAACTAAAAATCAAAGACTAATATCATACAAGACGCTCCAAGCAAAACACATATCATGTGGCGAATAAAAATATAGCTCCAAGTAAAGTTACTGATAAACGAAGACGAAAGAGGGGATGCCTTCCGGGGCCTCCCCAAGCTTAGGCTTTTGGATATTATTTAATATCTTGGGGTTACATGGGCATCCCCAAGCTTAGGTTCTTGCCACTCCTTATTCCATAGTCCATCAAATCTTTACCCAAAACTTGAAAACTTCACGACACAAAACTCAACAAGAAATCTCATAAGCTCCGTTAGTGAAAGAAAGAAAAACCACCACATAAGGTACTGTAATGAACTCATTCTTTATTTATATTGGTGTTAAACCTATTCTATTTCAACTTCTCTATGGTTCATACCACTTAATACTAGCCATAGATGCATCAAAATAAGCAAACAACACATGAAAAACAGAATCTGTCAAAAACAGAACAGTCTGTAGCAATCTGTAACTCTTGAATACTTACGGAACTCTAAAAATCCTACCAAAATAGGAAGTCCTGGGAAATTTGTCTATTGATCTACAGAAAAAAGAATCAACGCTAAACAACATTTCTGTGAATTACTAAAATTATGTTCGTGCGTGCAAAGTTTCTGTTTTTCAGCAGAATCAAGTTAACTATCACCATAGGTTATCCTATAGGTTCTACTCGGCACAAACACTAATTAAAACATAAAAACACATCTAAACAGAAGGTAGATGCAAAATTTATTACTAAACAGGAACAAAAACAGAAAACACAAATAAAATTGGGTTGCCTCCCAACTAGCGCTATCGTTTAACACCCCTAGCTAGGCATAAAAACGAGGATAGATCTAAGTAGTGCCATCTTTGGCACTCAATTCTTCAATAGAGCACTTATAAACCCTAGGAGTTTCTTTCTTTTTAGTAATTATTAAGCTCCTAGGTAAGAAATCAAGAACTTCATTTGTAGCAAAAGGTTCCTTAATGATAGCAAGAAAACTGGGGTGAACACTTATCGATTTGAGATCGGCATTTCCTTTGCTAGAAGATTCACCCTTATTTTTAGGAACATACATGACCTTGGCAATTTTGGTAGGAGGAATTGGGGTATTTTTCACAGAAGAAAAGGTAGACCCTAAGTTGGTGATAATGTCCTCCAGTTTACCAATTCTTGTAGAATCAAGATCTATTCTTTCATTAACTATAGGTTTTTCTTTAAAAAAATTCAAAGTAACTCCAACCCTAGATCCATATTGGGTAATCTGAGTGTGGATCTTTTTATCCAAATTTTCAATTAACTAAACAGTGGCAACTTTATTTTCAATAATTTCAAGCCTTTGCATCACATGTTCCAAAGTTAAAACACTTCCATTAACCAAAAGAGGGGGTGGACCAAACAAATCTAACATGCATTATAAGCATCAAAAGTACGGCTACCCAAGAAGTTTCCTCTGGTAATGGTATCAAGAATATATCTATTCCAAGGAGTAATGCCTACATAAAAGTTGCGAAGAAGAACGGAAGTGGATTGCTTCCTAGTAGATCTATTTTGAGCATTGCAAATTCTATGCCAAGCATCTTTTAAATTTTCTCCCTCCCTTTGTTTAAAATTGAGAACTTCGTGATCGGGAGTATTGATGATAATAGGAGGACTAGCCATAGTGACGAGCAAACAAAAAGGCAAGCGAAAGAGAGAGGAGATTGGGAAAGAGAGGGTGAATAAAACGACAAGGATGAAGTGGGGGGGGGAGGAAAACGAGAGGCAAATGACAAATAATGTAATTGCGAGGGAGATGAGTTTGTGATGGGTACTTGGTATGTCTTGACTTGAGCGAAGACCTCCCGGCAACAGCGCTAGAAATCCTTCTTGCTACATCTTGAGCTTGCCTTGGTTTTCCTTGAAGAGGAAAGGGTGATGCAGCAATAGTAGCGTAAGTATTTCCCTCAGTTTTTGAGAACCAAGGTATCAATCCAGTAGGAGGCTCCTCAAAAGTCCCACACACCTACACAAACAAACAAGAACTCGCAACCAACGCAATAAAGGGGTTGACAATCTCTTCATGACCACTTGCGAAAGTGAGATATGATAGAGATAGTATGATAAGATAAATATATTTTTGGTATTTTATGATATAGATTGGAAAAGTAAAGATGCAAATAAAAGTAGACTAAAAGCTTATATGATAAAAGATAGACCCGGGGGCCATAGGTTTCACTAGTGGCTTCTCTCAAGATAGCATAAGTATTACGGTGGGTGAACAAATTACTGTCGAGCAATTGATAGAAAAGCGAATAATTATGAGATTATCTAGGCATGATCATGTATATAGGCATCACGTCCGTGACAAGTAGACCGACTCCTGCCTGCATCTACTACTATTACTCCACACATCGACCGCTATCCAGCATGCATCTAGAGTATTAAGTTCATAAAGAACAGAGTAACGCATTAAGAAAGATGACATGATGTAGAGGGATAAACTCATGCAATATGATATAAACCCCATCTTTTTATCCTCGATGGCAACAATACAATACGTGCCTTGCTGCCCCTGCTGTCACTGGGAAAGGACACCGCAAGATTGGACCCAAAGCTAAGCACTTCTCCCATTGCAAGAAAGATCAATCTAGTAGGCCAAACCAAACTGATAATTCGAAGAGACTTGCAAAGATAACTTAATCACACATAAAAGAATTCAGAGGAGATTCAAATATTTCTCATAGATAAACTTGATCATAAACCCACAATTCATCGGATCTCGACAAACACACCGCAAAAAGAGTTACATCGAATAGATCTCCAAGAAGATCGAGGAGAACATGGTATTGAGATTCAAAGAGAGAGAAGAAGCCATCTATCTAATAACTATGGACCCGAAGGTCTGTGGTAAACTACTCACAACTCATCGGAGAGGCTATGGTGTTGATGTAGAAGCCCTCCGTGGTTGATTCCCCCTCTGGCGAAGCGCCGGCGAAGGCTCCAAGATGGGATCTCACGGATACAGAAGGTTACAGTGGTGGAAATAGATTTTCATGGTCGCCTCTGATGTTCTCGGGGTACGTGGGTATATATAGGAGGAAGAAGTAGGTCGGTGGATGCCCGAGGGGCCCACGAGATAGGGGGCGCGCCCTCCACCCTTGTGGCCTCCTCGATTGCTTCTTGACTTGCACTCCAAGTCCTCTGGATCACATTTCTTCCAAAAAGATTGCTCCCGAAGGTTTCATTCCGTTTGGACTCCGTTTGGTATTCCTTTTCTTCGAAACACTGAAATAGGCACATAAAAACAGCAATACGGGCTGGGCCTCTGGTTAGTAGGTTAGTCCCAAAAATGATATAAAAGTGTAAAGTAAATCCCATAAACATCCAAAAGGGTAATATAATAGCATGGAACAATCAAAAATTATAGATACGTTGGAGACGTATCAATTACCCCAAAGTCACCTCGGGAATCCGCAAGTTGAGTGCCATAACATATATCAAGGGAATCAAAATAATACCCCATTGCCACCATGGGTATTCATATGCAAGACATATATCATGTGTTGTCAGATCTAAACATTGAATTCAACAAGACAAAACTTCAAAGGGTAAAGACTCAATTCATCACAACAAATGTAGAGAGGGGAGAAACATCATATGATCCAGCTATGTTAACAAAGCCCATGATACATCAATATCATGAGATCTCAAGATCACGCGCGAGCGAGATTAGACACATAGGTATTGGTACAAACCCTCAACGCCGAGGATGGACTACTCCCTCCTCATCGTGGTGGCCGCCAGGATGATGAAGATGGCCACCGGTGATGATTCCCCCCTCCGGCAGGGTGCTGGAACGATTTCCCGATTGGTTTTCGGTGGCTACAGAGGCTTGCAGCGGCGGAACTTCCAATCTAGGGTTATTTCTGATGGTTTCCCTATTTATAGGATTTTTTGGTGTCAGTTTCACGCGAAGATGGGCCTCGAGGTGAGAACAACACACCGGGGCACGGACAAGGGCTTAGGCGCGCCCCGGTGTCTTGTGCCCTACTCCTTCACCTTCTAGTCCTTCCATGAAGCTTCGGGGGTCTCTTTTGTGCCAAAAAAATCGTCAAAAATTTTCAGCTCATTTGGAGAACTTTCATTTTTGCACAAAAAACAACACCACAGTAGTTCTGCTGAAAACAACATCAGTCTGGGTTAGTTCCACGCAATTCATAACAAAACCATATAAAATTATTGTAAACATGGCATGAATACTTCATAAATTATAGATACATTGGAGACGTATCAGCATCCCCAAGCTTAATTCCTACTCGTCCTCGAGTAGGTAAATGATGAAATAAATAATTTATGAAGTGTGAATGCTAGGAAAGTGCACAAGTTTGATCAATGATAATTTCTATCACTTTTCCTAGCATCATAACAACAATTCTTTCTCACAGAACTTCTCACGTTAGAGTAGCAACCAATTCACATGTTAAGGTTCAAACAATGAATTCTCTTGAAACTCAACAACCTATATTCTTAGTCAGCAAACAATTGCAATTCAACTTATTCAACAGAGTCTAAGTAAGAGCTCCACATACTCAATCATCATATAGTATTCCATGATTCCTACTCCTCAAATCATATTCTTAGAACAAATGGCATCCATCAAACACATAGAAAGATAGGGGCTTAATATTTTGCCTCCCAACTCATTTATCATAGAGATAATTGTCAACAATAATAAATCGTGATCAAATATATTTGACTGGTTGTATGTGCCTAGATATTTCCCCACAACATGATTCTTGCCAACTAGAGAATAATAGAGGTTGCAATGAGAATTTATACTATTGACTCTTTGCATAAAAGTAAATACTGAAAAGTAAAAGATAGGCCCTTCACAGAGGGAAGCAGAGGTTGTCATGTACTTTTTATTTGGATGCCCAAGCTCTTAATGCAAAGGAACGTCACTTTATATTGCCCCTTATGATAGCAATCTTTATTATGCAGTCTGTCGCTTTTATTACTTTGCCATCACAAGTACATACAATGCTCAATTTCCCCTTATAATAAAAGATCAAACATATTTAGGAGCAGTTTTTATTGCTTTATGCACCGATGACAACTTACTTGAAGGATCTTATTCAATCCATAGGTAGGTATGGTCGACACTCATGGCAAGAAGCTGAGTTTAAGAGTTTTTGGATGCACAAGTAGTATCTCTACTTAGTACGAATTTTTGTCTAGCAAAAGATCCTAGGCAAACACCACATGTTGGAGGATCTATGACAATATAACTTCTATGCAAATATACACAACCATAACTCATTACGTTGTCTTCCTTGTCCAACTTCAACTAATTTTCTCAAGTTTGAAAATATTTAATGGGTATTCACAATCATAGAAGGTTTCCAAGATAATATATTAGCATGTGAAAGTTCTCTTCCTTAAACTAATCATTCATGAATTACTTGTATGACCAATATTGTGATTGTCAAGCTTCAAAAATTTCACTTTCTAAACCCAATGTGAAGCCACTACTAGGCATGATATGAACATATAATTTCAAATTCATGATATTCAACTCATTCAACAATTTACTCATAGGATGTAAGTGAAGCACAAGAGTAATAGACATACTACTCCAAAAAGATATAAGTGAAGATCAAGCGAGTAGTTATGTAGATGGGTAGCTATTTTGAGGACTCTCTTTTATTTAAAACTTTCAGATATAGGTATATTATTAAAACAGCAAGGAAAACAAAATAAAATGGCATTCCAAAAATAGCACACATCATGTGAAGAAGCAAAAACTTAGGCTTAACCTATACTAACCGATAATTGTTTAAGAAGAAAGGTGGGATGCCTACCGGGTCATCCCCAAGCTTAGATGCTTGACACTTCTTGGAATATTATATTGGGATGCCTTGGGCATCCCTAGGCTTGAACTTTTGTGTCTTCTTAATTCCTTCTATATCACGGTTTCCCTAAATCCCAAAAACTTCATCCACACAAAACTCAACAAGAACTCGTGAGACAAGTTATTATAAATCAATGCAATAACCTTATCATTCTTTACTGTAGAAAATCAGTAAACTTATTATTCAACATTGAATACTAAATGCCTCTGCATATTTAATACTCCAATCCTCAAATAGACTCATTAAACAATCAAACATACTCAAACAATGCAAACATAACAGCAATCTGCCAAAACAGTACAGTCTGTAAAGAATGCATTATTCATCATACTTCCCTAACTCCAAAACCTCTAAAAAATTACCACACTATATAAAATTTACTATAGCTTACTATGGAAAAAGTTTCAACATTTTATCACATTCTGAATTTTCTAGAGAATTTTTGCAACATCAACAAACTTTCTGTTTTGAAATAGCCACAAGTAGACTCGCAAAATAAGCATGTGGAAAGCTATCTTTGACACTTTTATTGAAGTAAAAGATGCAAAACATTATTTTAAATAACAGCAAGAAAATCCTAGCAAAATAAAATGACGCTCCAAGCAAAACACATATCATCTGACGAATAAAAATATAGCCTCAAGTAAGGTTACCGATAATGTTGGAGACAAAAGAGGCGATGCCTTCTAGGCGTCCCCAAGCTTAGTTGCTTGGATCTTCCTTGAATATTACCTTCGGGTGCCTTGGGCATCCCCAAGTTTAGGGTCTTGTCACTCCTTATTGATAGAGGCAAAGGTGTCCCGTGTTTCGATGAGATGGTGGCTATCATTTTGGTGGAAGTCGACTTTGACGATCCGACTATGAACGTGCGAGGACGTCGCACCTTAGCAATCGCTAAACCAATTCCGAGAGGTTATTGACCACGCCAGAGCGCGATCAACCTGACCAGGAAGGTCTATTTCCTGCAAGCAAACGAAGAACAAGCAAGAAACTAAGATTGCAATCTGGATATTGCGAATAACAGAGGAAAGCTTTATTAATGAAGGTGGGGTTCAGTGACGCCTTTGTCTGGTCGTTGAACACAAACGAAGTACGCGAAGTTGCATCTATGGCGAACTTTTAATCTAAACAAAACCCAAAGTCTAAACGGTGCCCTAAGGGTTGTATATATGGAGGAAGAGGGGGGGGGGATTTGTTGGCCCTTGGCGGAGGGGTCCGAAACCAACCCTATATCTTGTTTCCCCACACATACGAACTCTAAAAATAGCATATACTTATGTATTTCGAAATTACATGGGCCTGGCCCAATAAAAAGGTGACACAACACCTAGAATAGCCCCTGGACGAAATTTATGAAGTGGCATCTTGTATATTTTGTCCAAGGCTTCATGCACTCGTTATGGTGGCTTCAAAGCCCTGAAATCATTAGTTGTAACTCCGTTCTTGTTCCCCTTGTGCATGCCATCATCTCCATGCTTGGTCTTGCTCCAATGTTCATCCTTCTCCAAACTAGGTCATTCATTTGTAAGCAAAACAAATGTATGAAATTTACACAGTACCTGGTAATTTAATTGGCGTGCGCGAGCTCTAGTAATTGGTCCAGTATGTATAGCAGCAGGGGTTGTGGGTGTAACAATGGTATTGATGTCCTCATCATCCTCCCCTTCTTGAAATGAAGTCGTCCTCGACGGAAGCTCATCTTGCTCACCCAAATAAGGCTTCAAATCTGCAATGTTAAAAGTGGGACTAACCCCAAAATCCGCAGGAAGCTCAAGTTTATATGCATTATCATTTATTTTCTCTAACATCTTAAAAGGACCATCAGCCCGAGGCATTAGCTTTGATTTGCGCAAATAAGGAAATCTATCCTTACGCGAATGTAACCAAACAAGATCTCCAGGTGCAAACACAACATGTTTTCTACCCTTATCTCTAGGAAGTTTATATTTAGCATTCATACGCTCAATGTTTTCCTTAGTTAACTCATGCATTTTTAAAATCAATTCAGCATGTTGTTTAGCATCAAAATTAACCTTCTCCCAAGATGGAAGAGGCAACAAATCAATAGGTGCACGAGGTAGGAAACCATACACAACTTCAAAAGGGCACATCTTAGTAGTAGAATGCAATGAACGATTATAAGGAAATTCAATATGAGGCAAGCATTCCTCCCACATTTTCTTATTATTCTTCAAAACAGCCCTAAGCATAGTAGACAACGTTCTATTGACTACTTCAGTTTGTCCATCAGTTTGGGGGTGACAAGTAGTACTAAAAAGCTATTTAGTCCCCAATTTAGCCCATAAACATCTCCAAAAGTGGCTAAGAAATTTAGTATCATGATCTGAAATTTAGTATTTGGCACACCATGCAAGCGAATAATTTCACGAAAGAACAAATCAGCAACATTAACAACATCATCGCTTTCATGACAAGGTATAAAGTGTGCCATTTTCGAGAATCTATCCACAACAACAAATATGCTATCCCTCCCCTTCTTTGTTCGAGGTAAACCTAAAACAAAGTCCATAGATATATCCTCCCAAGGAACACTAGGTACAGGCAAAGGCATATATAAACCATGAGGATGGGGTCGTGACTTAGCTTTTTGACATGTAGTGCAGCGAGCAATAAAACAATCAATATAACGTCTCATCTTTGGACAAAAGAAGTGTGTAGCAAGTACGTCCTCCGTCTTCTTCACGCCAAAGTGTCCCATTAATCCTCCTCCATGCGCCTCCTGTAACAACAAAAGACGAATAGAGCTAGCTGGAATGCATAGCTTGTTAGCACGGAACACAAATCCATCATTAACAAGGAACTAGTTCCATGTTCCCCCTTCTTTACAATTCTGCAATACATCTTTAAAATCATGATCATGCACATGTTGATCTTTGATGGTCTCCAAACCAAATATTTTGAAGTCAAGCTGTGAAAGCAAAGTATAGCGACGAGACAATGCATCATCAATAACATTTTCTTTACCCTTCTTGTGTTTAATGACATAAGGGAACGTCTCAATGAATTCAACCCATTTAGCATGTCTACGATTCAGTGTAGCTTGACATTTAATATGTTTCAAAGATTCATGATCAGAATGTATAAAAAATTCTTTGGGCCATAAATAATGCTGCCATGTTTCTAAAGTCCGAACAAGAGCATATAATTCTTTATCATAAGTAGAATAATTTAGACTAGGCCCACTCAATTTTTCAGAAAAGTATGCAACAGGTTTGCCATCTTGTAATAGCAGACCTCCTAATCCAATTCCACTAGCATCACATTCAAGCTCAAAAGTCTTATAAAAATCAAGAAGTTGGAGTAAAGGAGCATGTGTCAACTTATCTTTCAATACCGTGAAGGCTTCTTCCTGTACGGTACCCCAAACAAAAGGCACATCTTTCTTTGTAAGCCCATTGAGAGGTGCAGCAATGGTGCTGAAATCTCTCACAAAACGCTTATAGAATCCAGTGAGGCCAAGAAAACTCGTCACTTGTGTGACTGTTTTGGGCCGCGGCCAACTCTCAATAGCTTCAATCTTGGCTTTATCAACTTCAATTCCCTGTGGAGTAACAACATAGCCAAGAAAAGATACTCGGTCGGTGCAAAAGGTGTACTTCCCAAGGTTACCAAACAAACGTGCATCACGTAGAGCAATAAAAACAACACGTAAATGTTCCAAATGTTCCTCCAAATATCTGCTATAAATCAGTATATCATCAAACCACAAATCGTCCAATGAAAGCACGTAAAACTTCGTTCATTAATCTCATGAAAGTACTAGGTGCATTAGTTAACCCAAAAGGCATGACTAACCACTCATATAATCCAAACTTAGTTTTAAATGCTGTTTTCCATTCATCCCCCAATTTCATACGAATTTGATGGTATCCACTACGCAAATCAACTTTGGAGAATATTGTAGAGCCACTCAATTCATCAAGCATATCATCTAGCCTAGGAATAGGATGATGATAATGAATAGTAATATTATTAATGGCTCTACAATCAACACACAACGCGATGTACCATCCTTTTTCGGCACTAGAATAATAGGAACAACACAAGGACTAAGGGATTCACATATATAAATTTTGTTGAGAAGCTCCTGTACTTCACGCATAATCTCCTTCGTCTCCTCTGGATTGGTATGGTATGGCGCACGGTTTGGCAGTGAAGCACCGGGAATTAAGTCAATCTGATGCTCAATCCCTCGAATAGGTGGTAATCCCGGTGGCACGTCTTGTGGAAAGACATCAGCGAACTCCTGCAAAATGTTAGTGACAGCAGGAGGCAAAGAGGAAGGCATGTCCTCGAATGAAAATAATGCCTCTTTGCACACAAAATCATAGCAAACAGATTTGCTGAAATCTAGCTCATCAATATCAGATTTAGTGGCAAGTAAACATGCACTTTTCAATTTAATTTCAGAAGCAACACTAGATGGTTTACTATTAGGCTTCATTTGTTGCTCAAATTCTTTTGCCACAATCTGATTTTCACTCTTATTTTTCTCATGTTTTGCTTTATTAGCTCTATTAATATCATCTTTCAAAATGGAATCAGGAGTCATAGGAAGCATTGTAATATTTTTATCCTTATGAACAAGAGTATACTCATTGTTTCTACCATGGTGTACAATTTTTTTATCAAATTGCCATGGTCGACCAAGTAATAAGGAACATGCTTGCATAGGTACCACATCACAATCAACATAATCAGCATATGTAGAGATACTAAAATGCACACGAACAGTACGTGTTACCTTAACCTTGCCGCTGTTGTTGAACCATTAGATGAAGTAGGAATGTGGTTGTGATCTTGTGGTGAGAGATAGCTTCTCCACCATCTCCATGCTAGCCAAGTTGTTGCAGCTCCCTCCGTCTATGATGACGCTCACAGAACGTTCCTTCACAACTCCCTTTGTATGGAACAAATTGTGCCTCTGATTTTGCTCGGCTTGTGTGACCTGCACACTCAAAACACGTTGAGCAACTAAACATTCATACCTGTCAGCGTTTTCAGGAGCCATGTATTGCGTCTCATGATCAGAATCATCTCCACCATGTTCTTCACGTGTAATTAGAGCCAAAGTCTCCTCATCATAGTCACTAGCGGACTCATACCCACCATCCTCAGTAGCAATCATCACACGCTGAGATTTGCATTCTCTCCCATAATGACCTCTTCCCTTACAACGACGACAAATAATATCACATGTGTGCCCTGTTGATGCCATGGAAGAAGAACTATGTGCAGGCCCGGCAGGTGCGCTCTTGGCAGATAATGGTGGTTGTGCCTGCTTTCTTGTATCACGGCTGGAGGTGGCACCTGATGGAGGCGCTGGTGCAGTTGAAGTAAAAGATGCACGTGGTGTCCATGATGAAGGTCGGCCTGCAGAAAAGTTAGTTCGCGCTAATGCTTGTCAATCCTGCACTTCACGTTCAGCTTTACAAGCAAGATGGAATAAACGAGTGATATTAGTATACTCCTTATACTCTAGAATGATATGAATCTCTCTAATTAATCCACCCATAAAACGTGCAAGCATAGCTTCATTATCCTCAACAATACCACATCTAATCATGCCAGTTTGTAATTCCTGATAATATTCTTCTACAGATTTTTTCCCTTGTCTTAAATGCTGCAATTTTTGATGCAATTCACGTTGATAATATGGTGGTACCCAACGAGTACGCATAGCAGTTTTCAAAGAAGCCCAAGTAGTTGGAATAGGATATAATATACAATGTTCAGACCACCATACACATGCAAAACTAGTGAAAGCACAAACAACAACAGCAAGCCATCTCTCCTCGGGATATTGTAAACATGTAAAACATTGTTCAGTTTCTAACTCCCAAGTAAGATATATATCAGGAACATATCTACACTCAAATGATGGAATATTCAATTTCAGTTTAGGAATATGGTCACTATCTCGTACCTGAGGTGGTGGTGCAGGCCTACCATTGCAAATATATACCTGAGGTCGACCTGCTGGTGGTGGTGCTGGTGGCTGCACGTAGTTCTGATTTTCATCAACCTCATCCTTGTAATAGTCCTCCATCTCTGCAGTAGCAGCAGGAACTACAGAAGCACCAACAGCAGTAGCAGCGGCACCAGAATTTTGTCCTGGCTCAATAGGAACACATTGTGCTCCCCCTACTATATCGCGGCGTAGAGCTGGTTGTGGGAGACGTTTGAGTAATTGATCAAACTTGGCGTCCAACTTGGTGTCAATTGACTTCTGAATGTCATCCATCTTCTCCATTGCCTTTGCAAAGCTGACCATCACGTCTTCCACCTGTTGACCCAACATTTGATGAAACTTATCATGAAGCTCCTTGTTCGTCATGTTCTCCCAGTCAATCTCGTCGTCTTGTGTTCCTGCCATAGTTAGCAGCAATAGAAACAGACAAGAATATGATCCTACAGACTACTGGAATATGGTGGTGGTGGGGTGTCACAAATCCGTCAAGCGAATCTCAAATTCTTACCAGTTCTTACCAAGCAACAGGTGGTGATCGGCAACCGTTGTAGTCAAAACTGTCAAAGCTTGGATAGAACGATTACCAGGGAGAGTCAAACGCATGACGTAGATGTATGTGGAGCTGGGAAGGCTTATAATATGGTAGCAAAAAGGGTCAGCAATAATCAATTCAGAGATGCAAAGTTGAATAAACGCTCAACGATGGTACTGTGCTGGTCCTAGGCTAGACCGTGCTAGAGACGTGAGCCAAGAACACTAACAAAATCACGGCGCGACACGTAATCAAGGGAGGAGCACACTCTGAATTTTTTTTCTCTTTTTTTTCACTTTTTTCACTTTTTTTTGCTCCGTAACATTTTTTTTGAAAAAGTCTACAAATGGTCTAAAACCTGCCTAGCCAGAATTTTCCAGACTTAGTTTTTTTTAAACTGGAAATCTTTTTCTTCTGCGGGAAGCATGACAATTCGGGAGTCCTACTCCTGTCATGACTCGGAGTATGGCGTGATCTCGAAATCCAAAACAGAGTAACGAAATACTGGACTCAGACTGGTGGCGGAGATGAATCTGGTGGAACTCGGACTGGTGGCGGATATATGTTGCAGGTGGACTCGGATTGGCGTGATGGCGGCGAATATGTGATGGCGTATATGGACTCGGATTGGTGGTGATATGTGATGGTGGTATATGGCAGCGGCGATCAAGGTGGTGCGGTGGTGGTATATGGCAGCAGCAATGATGATGATGCGGTGGTGATATATGGCAGCGGCGACGTGACAACCTGTGAACAGAACTCGAAACTCTAAAGGACTAGACGCTAAGACCAGCAACTTGACACGATGATGCAACTGCAAATTCAACAAAGCAAAACACTAAAAAGATTATGCAAAGGCTCAGATTGGTTCGGATATGAGGAACTAACCCTAATTTTTTTTGGCTTTTTCGTGGACTGTAGGTATGAAGAACAGACTCGATCTAAACTACGAAAAACGGTAAAATCTCACCGAGCAACCTGGAAATCTGATACCACTTGATAGAGGCAAAGGTGTCCCGTCTTTCGATGAGATGGTGGCTATCGTTTTGGTGGAAGTCGACTTTGACGATCCGACTACGAACGTGCGAGGACGTCGCGCCTTAACAATCGCTAAACCAACTCCGAGAGGTTATTGACCACGCCAGAGCATGATCAACTTGACCACGAAGGTCTATTTCCTGCAAGCAAACGAAGAACAAGCAAGGAACTAAGATTGCAATCTGGATATTACGAATAATAGAGGAAAGCATTATTAATGAAGGTGGGGTTTTGTGACGCCTTTGTCTGGTCGTTGAACACAAACGAAGTACGCGAAGTTGCAGCTATGGCGAACTTTTAATCTGAACAAAACCCAAAGTCTAAACAGTGCCCTAAGGGCTGTATATATGGAGGAAGATGGGGGGGGGGATTTTGTGGCCCTTGGTGGAGGGGTCCGAAACCAACCCTATCTCTTGTTTCCCCACCAATACGGACTCTAAAAATAGCCTATACTTCTGTATTTTCGAAATTACATGGGCCTTGCCCAATAAAAAGGTGACGCAGCACCTAGAATAGCCCCTGGATGAAATTTATGAAGTGGCATCTTGTATATTTCGTCCAAGGCTTCATGCACTCGTTATGGTGGCTTCAAAGCCCTGAAATCATCACTTGTAACTCTGTTCTTGTTCCCCTTGCGCATGCCATCATCTCCATGCTTGGTCTTGCTCCAATGTTCATCCTTCTCCAAACTAGGTCCTTCATTTGTAAGCAAAACAAATGTATCCAATTTAGGCAGCATCATATTCTCATGACCATTACAATCATTACCAAGAAACAAAAGTACCTGGTAATTTCATTAGCGTGCGCGAGCTCTAGTAATTGGTCCAGTATGTATAGCATCAGGGGCTGTGGGTGTAACAATGGTATTGATGTCCTCATCACTTATTCTCCTCATATCGATATCTCACCCAAAACTTGAGAACTTTAATCACACAAAACTTAGTGGAACTTCGTGAGATAGGTTAGTATGATAAAGAGCAAACCATTTCACTTTGGTATTGTCAAAGACAAGATTCATAATTGTTTCCGTACAATGCCTACTGTAGCCTCTCATTTCCACAATTTATATTGAGCAATATAAGCCATAGAAACTAGAAAACAAGCAAACTATGCATTGAAAACAGAATCTGACAAAAACAGAACAGTCTGTAGTAATCTGTACCCCAACCATACTTCTGCTACTCCAAAAATTCTAAAAAATTAGGACAACGTAGAGAATTTGTATATCTATCACCTATAAAATTTCCATATCAAAAGCACGTTCCATTGAATGTACAAAATTCTTGGACTGAGAGCAAAAGTTTCTGTCTTTGCACAGATTAAAGTCAATGATCATCCACACTATCTCGAAGAATTTACTTGGCACTTTATTGAAACAAAATCTATAAAACATGATTACTAAAGTAGCATAATTATGTTAAGACACAAAAAATAGTAGGTAAAAGTGTTGGCTTGTCTCCCAACAAGCACCTTTCTTTACTGCCTTTTAGCTAGGCATGATGAGTTCAATGATGCTCGCATAAAAGATAAGAATTGGAACATAACAAGAGCATCATGAATTACATGACAAGCACACTTAAGTCTAGACCACTTCCTATTCATAGGGATTTTTTGAGCAAAAAATTTAGGGGAACAAGAATCAACTAGCATAGGAAGGCAGAAGAAGCAAAACTTATAGATTTTCAACACATAGAGAGGAAACTTGATATTATTACAATTCCTGAAAGCATAAGTTCCTCCCTCATAATAATTTTTAGTAGCATCATGAATGAATTCAACAACATAGCCATCACATAATGCATTATTTTCATGATACATGAGCATAGAAATTTTGTTACTCCCCAGATAAGCAAATTTATTCTCATGAATAGTAGTGGGAGCAAACTCAATAAAATAACTATCATGGGATTGAAAATTAAAATCATGATGACAAGTTTCATGGTTATCATTATTCTTTATAGAATACCTGTCATCACCATAATCATCATAGATAGCAACTTTGTTGTCATAATCAATTGAAACCTCTTCCAAAATAGTGGATTCATCACTAAATAAAGTCATGACCGCTCCAAATCCACTTTTATCAATATAATCATCATAAATTGGAGGCGTGCAATCATTATAAGAAATTTGCACATCAAATTTTGGGGGACTAAAAATATCATCTTCATCAAACATAGCATCCCCAAGCTTATGGCTTTGCATATCACTAGCATCATGGATATCCAAAGAACTCATACTAGCAACATTACAATCATGCTCATCATTCATGGATTCTATGCCAAACATTTTATAGCATTCTTCTTCTAACAATTGAGCACAATTTTCCTTTCCATCATTTTCACGAAAGACATTATAAAGAAGAATAATATGAGGCAACCTCAATTCCATTTTTTAGTTTTCTTTTTATGAACCAAACTAGTGATAAAACAAGAAAGTAAAAGAATCGATTGCAAGATCTAAAGATATACCTTCAAGCACTCCCCTTCCTAGCAACGACGCCAGAAAAGAGCTTCGTTGACGGGATGTGAGTGCCACTTACCTAGCCTCCAAGGCAACGACGCCAGAAAAGAGCTTGATGTCTACTTTGCAACTTTACTTTTGTAGACTCGTGTTGGGCCTCCAAGCGTAGAGTTTTGTAGGATAGTAGAAATTCTCCCTCAAGTGGATGACCTAAGGTTTATCAATCCATGGCAGGCGTAGGATGAATATGGTCTATCTCAAACAACCACGCAACCGAATAACAAAGAGTCTCTTGTGTCACCAACACACCAAATACAATGATAATCTGTATAGGTGCACTAGTTTGGTGAAGAGATGGTGATACAAGTGTAATATGGATAGTAGATATTGGTTCTTGTAGTAGGAACAATAAAAACCAGCAAGGTAGCAATTGATAAAACGGAGAACAAACGGTATTGCAATGCTTGAAAATGAGGCCTAGGATGCATACTTTCATTAGTACAATCTCTCAACAATGCTAACATAGTTGGATCATATGATTATCCCTCAAAGTGCGATAAAGAATTGATGTCTACTACACAACCTTCTTCTTGTAGACGTTGTTGGGCCTGCAAGTCCACAGGTTTGTAGGACAATAGCAATTTTCCCTCAAGTGGATGACCTAAGGTTTATCAATCTGTGGGAGGCGTAGGATGAAGATGGTCTCTCTCAAACAACCCGGCAACCAAATAACAAAGAGTCTCTTGTGTCCCCAACACACCCAATACAATGGTAAATTGTATAGGTGCACTATTTTGGCGAAGAGATGGTGATACAAGTGCGATATGGATGGTAGATATAGGTATTTGTAATCTGAAATAATAAAAACAGCAAGGTAACTAATGATAAAAGTGTGCGTAAACGGTATTGCAATGGTAGGAAACAAGGCATAGGGTCCATACTTTCACTAGTGCAAGTTCTCTCAACAATAATAACATAGATAGATCATATAACAATCCCTCAACATGGAACAAAGAGTCACTACAAAGCCACTAATAGCGGAGAACAAACGAAGAGATTATGGTAGGGTATGAAACCACCTCAAAGCTATTCTTTCAGATCAATCTATAAAAGAGTTCGTACTAGAATAACACCTTAAGATACAAATCAACCAAAACCCTAATGTCACCTAGATACTCCATTGTCACCTCAAGTATGCATGGGCATGATTATACAATATGCATCACACAATCTCAGATTCATCCAACCAACACAAAGTACTTCAAAGAGTGCCCCAAAGTTTTTACCAGAGAGTCAAGAAAACGTGTGGCAACCCCTATGCATAGGTTCATGGGCGGAACCCACAAGTTGGTCACCAAAACATACATCAAGTGGCATGTGATATCCCATTGTCACCACAGATAAACACGGCAAGACATACATCAAGTGTTCTCAAATAAAGACTCAATCCGATAAGATAACTTCAAGAGGGAAAATCAATTCATCACAAGAGAGTAGAGGGGGAGAAACATCATAAGATCCAACTATAATAACAAAGCTCGCGATACATCAAGATAGTGCCATAGATAGAACACGAGAGAGAGAGATAAAACACATAGCTACTGGTACATACCCTCAGCCCCAAGGGTGAACTCCTCCCTCCTCATCATGGAGAGCGCCGGGATGATGAAGATGGCCACCGATGATGGGTTCCCCCTCCGGCAGGGTGCCGAAACGGGCTCCCGAGTGGTTTTTCATGGCTACAGAGGCTTGCGGCGGCGGAACTCCCGATCTATCTTGATATTCGATGTTTTTAGGGTACGTAGGCTTATATAGGCGAAAGAAGTCGGTCAGGAGGTGCTCGAGGGGCCCACGAGACAAGGGAGCATGCCCTACAGGGGGTGCGCCCTCCTATCTCGTGGCTGCCTCGAGGATCTTCTGACGTGAACTCCAAGTCTCCAGGATCATATTCTTCCAAAAAATCACGCTGCTGAAGGTTTCATTCCGTTTGGACTCCATTGGATATCCCTTTTCTTCGAAATACTGAAACAGGCAATAAAACAGCAATATGGGCTGGGCCTCCGGTTAATAGGTTAGTCCCAAAAGTAATATAAAAGTGAATAATAAATCCCGTAATCATTCAAAATAGATAATAAAATAGCATGAATGCTTCATAAATTATAGATACGTTGGAGACGTATCAGCATCCCCAAGCTTAATTCCTACTCGTCCTCGAGTAGGTAAATGATAAAGAAAGAATTTATGAAGTGTGAATGCTAGAAGGTGCACAAGTTTGATCAATGATAATTTAAATCACCTTTTCTAGCATGATAATATGTCATAACAGTAGTTCATCTCATAAAACTTCTCACGATAAAGTAACAAGCAATTCACATGTCAAAGCATAGACCATAAAATTTCTTGAAAACTAGCAAACTTTATTCTCAGTCATCAAACAATTGTAATTCATCTTATTTTCAGGAATAGCAAACTCCACATACTCAACTATCATATAGTCTTCTACAATTGCTAACACTCACGCAATACTAATGGTTATGGAGTTTCAATCCGACACTGAGAAAGATAGGGGCTTATAGTGTTGCCTCCCAACGTATTCACCTTTGGGTGATGTCAACAATAATAGTTCATGCTAACTTACATCCAATTGGATATATATATATATATCAGGATCTTCCTAACACGAGGTGCTTGCCAAAGGATAAAATGAAAAAGGGAAAGGTGGAGATCACCTTGACTGTTGCATAAAGTAAAAGACATAAAGTAAAAGATAGGCCCTTCGCAGAGGGAAGCAGAGGTTGTCATGCACTTTTAGGGTTGGATGCACAAAATCTTAATGCGAATGAACGTCACTTTATATTGCCACTTGTATATGGACCTTCATTATGCAGTCCGTCGCTTTTATTGCTTCCATAACAAGATCGTATAAATCTATTTTCTTCACACCAAAAGATCATACATATATTGAGAGCAATTTTTATTGCTTGCACCGATGATAACTTACTTGAAGGATCTTACTCAATCCATAGGTAGGTATGGTAGACTCTCATGGAAAAACTGGGTTTAAGGATATTTGGAAGCACAAGTAGTATCTCTACTTGGTGCAAGGAATTTTGGCTAGCATGAGGGGGAAAGGCAAGCTCAACATGTTTGAATGATCCATGACAATATACTTTAACTAAGAAGTCGGAAAACATAAACCATTACGTTGTCTTCCTTGCCCAACTCAACTCTTTAGCATGTCATACTTAATGAGTGCTCCCAATTATAAAAGATGTCTAGGATAGTGTATTTATATGTGAAATCTCTCTTCCTTCAATATTCTTTCATGAATTGTTCGAATGACCAATACAATGCTTGCTAACCTTTAATATATTTTCAACCTCTACTTCTTACATGTGAAGTCATTACTCCCCATGGGATAAGCAAATGAGGCACACATAATTTCAGATTTATGACAATCAACTCATTCAACAATTTACTCATAGGATATAAGTGAAGCACACGAGTAAATGAAAAACTACTCCAAAAAGATATAAGTGAAGGTCAATGAGTAGCTAAATAATTATGTAACTATGTGAAGACTCTCTATCATTAAAGAATTTCAGATCTTGGTATTCTAATCAAGCAGCAAGTAAAACAAAATAAATTTACATTGCAACAATAGCACAACTCATGTGAAGAAGCAAAAACTTAGGCTCAACCGATACTAACCGATAGTTGTTGAAGAAGAAAGGTGGGATGCCTACCGGGGCATCCCCAAGCTTAGATGCTTGAAACTTCTTGAAATATTATCTTGGGGTGCCTTGGGCATCTCCAAGCTTGAACTTTTGTGTCTCCTTAATTCCTCTCATATCATGGTTTGTCTTTTTATCAAAAGCTTCATCCACACCAAACTTAACAAGAACTCGTGAGATAGGTTAGTATAAACCAATGCAAAACCTTATCATTTTCTACTGTAACAAATCACTAAAATTATTATTCAACATTGCATACTAAATGCCTCTGCATATTCAATACTCCTATCCTCAAATAGAATCATTAAACAAGCAAACATATGCAAACATAACAGCAATCTGCCAAAACAGTACAGTCTATAAAGAATGCAAGATTCATCATACTTCCCTAACTCCAAAAATTATGAAATAAAATTCCCACTGTAATGAATTTATCATATCTCAATATGAAAAAATTTTCAACATTATATCATTTTCTGACTTCTCTAGGGAATTTTTGCAACAGCGGTAAACTTTCTGTTTTCAAACAGCAACATGTATACTAGCAAAATAAGCACGGTAAAGGCTATCCTTGACATTTTTTATTGAAAATAAAGATGCAAAACATTATTCTAAATATAATAAAGAAAATACTAACAAAAGAAAATGACGCTCCAAGCAAAACACATATCATGTGGTGAATAAAAATATAGCTCCATGTAAAGTTACCGATGAACGAAGACGAAAGAGGGGATGCCTTCCGGGGCATCCCCAAGCTTAGGCTCTTGGTTGTCCTTGAATATTACCTTGGGGTGCCTTGGGAATACCCAAGCTTAGGCTCTCGCCACTCCTTATTCCATAGTCCATCGAATCTTTACCCAAAACTTGAAAACTCCACAATACAAAACTAAACAGAAAACTCGTAAGCTCCGTTAGTATAAGAAAATAAAACCACCACTTAGGTACCGTAATGAACTCATTCTAAATTCATATTGGTGTAATATCTACTTTACTCCAACTTATCTATGGTTCATACCCTTCGATACTACTCATAGATTCATCAAAATAAGCAAACAACACATAGAAAACAGAATCTGTCAAAAACAGAACAGTTTGTAGTAATCTGTATCAAACGTCTACTTCTGGAACTCCAAAAATTCTACCAAATTAGTAAGACCTAAGTAATTTGTGTACCAATCCAAAACAGAAAGAATAAGATCAGAATCACGTTTCTGTCAATTAACAAAACTAAATGACTGAGTGCAAAAGTTTCTAATTTTCAGCAGGATCAACACAACTATCACCAAAAGCTATCCTAAAGGTCTTACTTGGCACTTTATTGAAATAAAAGCTATAAAACATGATTACTACAGTAGCATAATCATGTGAACACACAAAAACAGTAAGGATAAATATTGGGTTGTCTCCCAACAAGCGCATTTTTTAATGCCTTTCTAGCTAGGCATGATGATGGCAATGATGCTCACATAAAAGATAAGAATTGAAACATAACGGGAGCATCATGAAGCATATGACTAGCACATTCAAGTCTAACCCACTTCCTATGCATAGGGATTTTGTGAGCAAACAACTTATGGGAACAATAATCAACAAGTATAGGAAGGTAAAACAAGCATAGCTTCAAGATTTTTAACACAAAGGGACGAAACTTGACATTATTGCAATTCCTACAAGCATATGTTCCTCCCTCATAATAATTTTAAGTAGCATCATGAATGAATTCAACAATATAACCAGCACCTAAAGCATTATTTTTATGATCTACAAGCATAGAAAATTTACTACTCTCTACATAAGCAAATTTCTTCTCATGAATAGTAGTGGGAGCAAACTCAACAAAATAATTATCATGTGAGGCATAATCCAATTGAAAACTAAAATCATGATGACAAGTTTCATGGTTATCATTATTCCTAATAGCATACAAGTCATCACAATAATCATCATAGATAGCAACTTTGTTCTCATAATCAACTGGAACCTCTTCCAAAATAGTGGAATCATCACCAAATAAAGTTGGCACTCTTCCAAATCCACTTTCATGTTCATCACAATAAGATTCAAAATCCTCCAAAATAGTGGGATCACTACTTCCTAAAGTTGACAATCTTCCAAACCCACTTTCATCAATGTAATCATCATAAATAGGAGGCATGCTTTCATTAAAATAAATTTGCTCATCAAAACTTGGGGGACTAAAAATATCATATTCATCAAACATAGCTTCCCCAAGCTTGTGGCTTTGCATATCATTAGCATCACAGATATTCAAGGAATTCATACTAACAACATTGCAATCATGCTCATCATACAAAGATCTAGTACCAAACATTCTAATGCATTCTTCTTCAAGCAATTCAACACAATTTTCCTTTCCATCAAACTAACGTAAGATATTAAAAAGACAAAGTGTATGAGACAAACTTAACTCCATTTTTTGTTGTTTTCTTTTATAGAATAAACTAGTGATAAAACAAGAAACAAAAATATTCGATTGCAAGATCTAAAGATATACCTTCAAGCACTCACCTCCCCGGCAACGACGCCAGAAAAGAGCTTGATGTCTACTACACAACCTTCTTCTTGTATACGTTGTTGGGCCTGCAAGTGCACAGGTTTGTAGGACAGTAGCAAATTTCCCTCAAGTGGATGACCTAAGGTTTATCAATCCGTGGGAGGCGCAGGATGAAGATTGTCGGTGTACTAGAGTAGGGGTACCCTATTACCCCGAACTCGTGCACGGGCAGCTGCAGCGCCCCGCGGCAAGGCTTGCCGCGTGACTGCCAGGACCCTCCGTGGTTCCCTTGAAGACCATTCAAGAACAAAGTACTCAAACCAAGGCCCCGGTAAGAGGAGCTTGCCGGGAAGGCCAACCGAGGCCCCGGTAAGAGGAGCTTGCCGGGAAGGCCAACCAAGGCCCCGGCAAGAGGAGCTTGCCGGGAAGAGACAAGACCCCGACAAGAGGAGCTTGTCGGGAAGGCCACTCAAGACATACCAAGAAAGCTTGCCGCGACGCGCCCTGCATACCGGCAAGATCCGGCGAGCGACAAGATTCCGGACGCGACAAGACGACGGCCGCGGCAAGGAGCTTGCCGCGGGAAACCCCCACTGCGTGCCCGCGCTCCAGCTCACCTGCTAACGTGTCGCTCTGGGACTCTCCCAGAGCGCATGTGGCGGGAGGCCGTGCAGCTAGGGGTACGTGGTGGCAAGCGGAGATGAAGAGAAGCCCATCGTGGCAAACGGTGGCACTCCTACGGTCACCTTTTGCACTGTTTAGGAGACTCAGACAGGCATTTAATGCCCTTGTCCCCTGCCGTCAGAGTTAGGTAGGGTGCACTGTATCCACAGTAGCGGTAGCTGCACCTACCGCATCCTTTTCCATTTTTACCCTTCTTGTCTATGTTGCCCCCTGTCGGTGACCCCTTGAGTATAAAAGGAGGCCCAAGCACAACGTAGAAAGGGTTCCGAGGGTCGGAGAGTTCAGAGGCTCGGCCAGCTCGGCTCGTTCAACACCAAAAACACTCTTACGCTCAGTTTGGCAGCGTCCATCGCTCCTGAGCAAGAATCCAATATACACAAACAAGCAGCAGTAGGGTTTTACGCATCCGTGCGGCCCGAAGCTGGGTAAAAATCTCCCCGCGTGCACTGCCTCGATCCGCTCTTTGTGCGCTCTCTGCCCCCCACCGAACCGAAAAGGGGCCCTGTCCCCATAGGTGTTGGCGGGAATCAACATCGCCCCCGACATCTCTGGCGCGCCAGGTAGAGGGCGTCGAGATCGTGCGAACCCAATCCGGCGGGCACGCAAGCTAAATCCTCATCGTCATGGCTCCCAAGGAGCGGGCGAGCAAAAGAACGACGCCAGTGCGGCAACAGAAAAAAGCTAAGTCGTGCAAAACTTTAGATATTTCCTTTCTATATAAAGTTATCCGCCTCGGAGATCTTGTTCTTTGTACGAAAAACCTGTGCACGGAGGAATCAACTCGTAGCTAGTCGCGCCCTTACTTTGTTTCGAGTCCGCTCAACAACTTAAGTGAGCTGCTAGCGCCCTTACTTTGCTTCGAGTCCGCTCAGCAACTTAAGAGAGCTGCTAGCGCCCTTACTTTGTTTCGAGTCCGCTCAACAACTTAAGTGAGCTGCAACTAGTTGCGACAAGATTACTTGTCGGTAGCGACCCCACCAGCAGGCTGCTGAAGTTCCGCACTCGGCGCTCGCGGCAAGGGTGCCTGCACCGGCAAGTTTCCCTAGAAAGTGTAGGGTGGACGTACAAAGAGGGGATGAACAGGAAGATAGCATGCGTTCTTTATTTGAGATTTCTGCATAGACCTGTATGCCGAGGAGCCTTCTCGGGGCTAGTTGCGCTCCATGATTGCCTCGAGTCCGCTCGGCAACTTGTGCGGTTGCGCTAGAACCAAGAAGGTAAACCTTTCCGGGAGGCGTTGTTCCCAAATAGCCGCTGAGGGCCCGTTCCCTCAAGCGCTACTGGCTGGATCGTACGCACCGGAAAGCATTCCAGCAGGCATAGGGAATATGCAACGAAAGTTGAAATTTGCAAGCAAGTTGAGTGCACTCCGGACGCTAATCACTTGCTATGTTTGAACGCAGTTATGGCCCGGGGGCTGGCGACGTCCTTAGGGCCAATCTTTTCGGTGTCAAGAACAATGAAGTTCTTCGCCATAAGCCTTTCCGGCAACGATCTTGCCGGGAGCCGGTGTCAAGAACGACGAAGTTCTTCACCATAAGCCTTTCCGGCAACGATCTTGCCGGGAGCCGGTGTCAAGAACAACGAAGTTCTTCGCCATAAGCCTTTCCGGCAACGATTTTGCCGGGAGCCGGTGTCAAGAACAACGAAGTTCTTCGCCATAAGCCTTTCCGGCAACGATCTTGCCGGGAGCCGGTGTCAAGAACGACGAAGTTCTTCGCCATAAGCCTTTCCGGCAACGATCTTGCCGGGAGCCGGTGTCAAGAACAATGAAGTTCTTCGCCATAAGCCTTTCCGGTAACGATTTTGCCGGGAGCCGGTGTCAAGAACAACGAAGTTCTTCGCCATAAGCCTTTCCGGCAACGATCTTGCTGGGAGCCGGTGTCAAGAACGACGAAGTTCTTCGCCATAAGCCTTTCCAGCAACGATCTTGCCGGGAGCCGGTGTCAAGAACGACGAAGTTCTTCGCCATAAGCCTTTCCAGCAACGATCTTGCCTGGAGCCGGTGTCAAGAACCACGAAGTTCTTCGCCAATAGCCTTCCTGGCAACCAGCTTGCCGGAAGCCGGTATCGAGAACGTCAAAGTTCTCTGCTGAAGACAAAAGCCTTCCTGGCAACCAGCTTCCCGGAAGCCGGCATCGAGAACGTCAAAGTTCTCTGCTGAAGACAAAAGCCTTCCTGGCAACCAGCTTGCCGGAAGCCGGCATCGAGAATGTCAAAGTTCTCTGCTGAAGACAAAAGCCTTCCTGGCAACCAGCTTGCCGGAAGCCGGCATCGAGGACGTCAAAGTTCTCTGCTGAAGACAAAAGCCTTCCTGGCAACCAGCTTGCCGGAAGCCGGCATCGAGAACGTCAAAGTTCTCTGCTGAAGACAAAAGCCTTCCTGGCAACCAGCTTGCCGGAAGCCGGCATCGAGAACGTCAAAGTTCTCTGCTGAAGACAAAAGCCTTCCTGGCAACCAGCTTGCCGGAAGCCGGCATCGAGAACGTCAAAGTTCTCTGCTGAAGACAAAAGCCTTCCTGGCAACCAGCTTGCCGGAAGCATGCATCGAGAACGTCAAAGTTCTCTGCTGAAGACAAAAGCCTTCCTGGCAACCAGCTTGCCGGAAGCCGGCATCGAGAACGTCAAAGTTCTCTGCTGAAGACAAAAGCCTTCCTGGCAACCAGCTTGCCGGAAGCCGGCATCGAGAACGTCAAAGTTCTCTGCTGAAGATAAAAGCCTTCCTGGCAATCAGCTTGCCGGAAGCCGGCATCGAGAACGTCAAAGTTCTCTGCTGAAGATAAGAGCCTTCCCGACAAGCCAGTATCGCCGGGGGCTGTGAGTGCCAAGAATCGTCCACGGCAAACCAGAGTTGCCGAGGGCTGCGCTATCAGATAAGTCTTTCATCCCTCATCATGCATCCTCTTATGGACTGGGGAATGCGAAACCACGTTTCTTCCCGGAAACTGCCGTGCTCCCTCGACTCTAGGCCCTGGGGCTCGTTCTCGGGGCCAAGTTTGGTCGTAGTCGCGGCAGCAAGGGATGAAACGAGGAAACCGCACCCACCTCGTTCCTGCCTCCGTCAAAAGCGTGAGAAAGGTCGAGCGACGTGGAAAGGCGGCAGGGTCTGTTGCCGGGAGATGAAATGTCTGTCCGAAGGATACCAAGGATTTGCTCCTTGGCGTGGGTTTAACTCGCGAGACAAATACCCTGGCAAGCATCCCCTTTCATTAAAAAAACATCCCACTCAGGTACAGTCCATAGAGGATGAAAACCATGAAAGAGAGGATTACAAATTTTAGATACAGCTAAGGCCCGAAGGCTTACAAATTAAAAAGATAAGATGCCCGTGATCCCTTTCCTGTCCCCCTTTTCAGGAGGCAGGTCAAGGAGGCGAAAAGGGCAAAAGGAGTGCCTAGGCGAGCTACGGGTGCCAGAAGACACCAAGGGAACATCCCGGGGGGGGGGGGCGTCCAAAGGCTGGACGGCGACGGCGACGCCGGAAGCGGGGCTCGAAGACGGGGCGGCGGGACGTCAGCACGCTGTCGAGGGCACCACGCCCTCGTACTCCGGCTTGGTGGCCTTGTCGCCTGCCCTCTTCCCCTTCCGTAGCCTCCCTACGCCAGCCGCCCAAGGAGACGACCCCGGGGAGTCCAAGAAGCCGGCGACGCGGATGATGGAGTCGCCGGTGCCGCGCAAGGCGGCGCCCGACGCCTAGTCGGACCCGCTACTCCGCCGCCCGCTACCCTCGTCGTCGCTGTCGCTCCCCTCCTCGTCGCTCTCGCTCGAGGAGGAGCCTTCGCTGTCGGAGGAGCTATCCACGCAACACTTCGCCCGAGTGCCGAAGCACCCGAAGGCCTTGACGGAGAGGAGATCGCCCTCCATCAACTTAAAATGGAGGGTAAACCCCTCCGTCAAGCTGTGGATGCGGGCGAACGTCTTCCACCCTCGATCAAGATACATCACATTAGGGGCTGGGAATGCAATGCGGACTCGCGTGCCGCTGATCCCACAACCCCTCATGTGCAGTCTCAGCGTCTCGGGAGGCTCCACTTCCATCGCGCGCGCAAACGGAGCAGGAAGCCGGAGGCGACGACGAGGCGCCCGGCGCAGCCTGACGAAGAACTCGCAAGGGTCGTCCCCTATATGGACCGCCGTGGGGGGAAGAGCCGCCGGCGGAGGTGAAGCTGACGCGCTGCCCCGTCCGCCTCTTCCCCGAGCGCCTCGACCTCGTCCTCGACCTCGTCCGCGACCTCGTCCTCTTCCTCTTCCCCCCAAGACCGGCTCTGCCACCACGGGTGCAGAAGAAGGAGAGAGGCGCTGTCTGGCGGCGACCCTCGCCGCCACCGAGGAAGGGCCTGGGTTCCCTTTCTCCATGGCAGATGAGAGAAAGGGGAGCAGAAGCTGAAGAAAGGAGAAGATGAGAGAGTGCGGGTTTTCCATGCTCCCATCCCGCTCTTTATAAAGGAGCGAGGTGGGGGCTCGGCCGCCCCGCTCAGCGAATCAAGGCACGGGAAGGGCAGGGAGTCGGGGCCAACCCGCTCGCGATGGCCCAGTTTCCCAATCCACCGTCCGTGACCTCAAGCGCATGGGAGCCGCGTGGCGAGGATGCAGAACTGAGGCGACATATGAGGCAGCATCGCTCCGCCCCGTGAACGCGGGGAGTGGACGTCCCGAAAACCGCGCACTAGCCCCGTCCAGTAAATGCACCGCACCCTCACACCTACCTCCGTTTAAGGAGGAGGGCGTGAATCGTCCCCATCATCGTGGCCTGACGCATGCTCGGGGGGCTTAGCCCCACGCACGCCACCCACGATCTCTCCCACGACGCCGCATTTGACGCGTGCCGTTCTGGGCGTGCACGGTGGGAGCAGAGTTAGATTCGGTGTGACCTAGGCCGCGCGTGCCCGTGCACTGTTTTGGGCCTGGCCCAACAGCGCTCGGCACCGTGTATGGCCCAGGCCCGGGGGCTCCTGTCGGTGTACTAGAGTAGGGGTACCCTATTACCCCGAACTCGTGCACGGGCAGTTGCAGTGCCCCGCGGCAAGGCTTGCCGCGTGACCGCCAGGACCCTCCGTGGTTCCCTTGAAGACCATTCAAGAACAAAGTACTCAAACCAAGGCCCCGGTAAGAGGAGCTTGCCGGGAAGGCCAACCGAGGCCCCGGTAAGAGGAGCTTGCCGGGAAGGCCAACCAAGGCCCCGGCAAGAGGAGCTTGCCGGGAACAGACAAGACCCCGGCAAGAGGAGCTTGTCGGGAAGGCCACTCAAGACATACCAAGAAAGCTTGCCGCGACGCGCCCTACGTCCCGGCAGGATCCGGTGAGCGACAAGCTTCCGGACGCGACAAGACGACGGCCGCGACAAGGAGCTTGCCGCGGGAAACCCCCACTGCGTGCCCGCGCTCCAGCTCACCTGCTAACGTGTCGCTCTGGGACTCTCCCAGAGCGCACGTGGCGGGAGGCCGTGCAGCTAGGGGTACGTGGTGGCAAGCGGAGATGAAGAGAAGCCCATCGTGGCAAACGGTGGCACTCCTACGGTCACCTTTTGCACCGTTTAGGAGACTCAGACAGGCATTTAATGCCCTTGTCCCCTGTCGTCAGAGTTAGGTAGGGTGCACTGTATCCATAGTAGCGGTAGCTGCACCTACCGCATCCTTTTCCATTTTTACCCTTCTTGTCTACGTTGCCCCCTGTCGGTGACCCCTAGAGTATAAAAGGAGGCCCAAGCGCAACATAGAAAGGGATCCGAGGGTTGGAGAGTTCAGAGGCTCGGCCAGCTCGGCTCGTTCAACACCAAAAACACTCTTACGCTCAGTCTGGCAGCGTCCATCGCTCCTGAGCAAGAATCCAATATACACAAACAAGCAGCAGTAGGGTTTTATGCATCCGTGCGGCCCAAAGTTGGATAAAAATCTCCCCGCGTGCACTGCCTCGATCCGCTCTTTGTGCGCTCTCCGCCCCCCACCGAACCGAAAAGGGGCCCTGTCCCCATAGGTGTTGGCGGGAATCAGCATCGCCCCCGACATCTCTCCAGAGATGTCGGGGGCGATGCTGATTCCCGCCAACACCTATGGGGACAAAGATGGTCTCTCTCAAACAACCCTGCAACCAAATAACAAAGAGTCTCTTGTGTCCCCAACACACCCAATACAATGGTAAATTGTATAGGTGCACTAGTTCGGTGAAGAGATGGTGATACAAGTGCAATATGGATGGTAGATATAGGTATTTGTAATGTGAAATAATAAAAACAGCTAGGTAACTAATGATAAAAGTGTGCGTAAACGGTATTGCAATGGTAGGAAATAAGACATAGGGTTCATACTTTCACTAGTGCAAGTTCTCTCAACAATAATAACATAGATAGATCATATAACAATCCCTCAACATGCAACAAAGAGTCACTCCAAAGCCACTCATATCCGAGAACAAACGAAGAGATTATGGTAGTCTACGAAACCACCTCAAAGCTATTCTTTCGGATCGATCTATAAAAGATTCCGTACTAGAATAACACCTTAAGATACAAATCAACCAAAACCCTAATGTCACCTAGATACTCCATTGTCACCTCAAGTATCCGTGGGCATGATTATACGATATGCATCACACAATCTCAGATTCATCCAACCAACACAAAGTATTTCAAAGAGTTCCCCAAAGTTTCTACCGGAGAGTCAAGGAAACATGTGCCAACCCCTATGCATAGGTTCATGGGCGGAACCCGCAAGTTGGTCACCAAAACATACATCAAGTGGCACGTGATCCCATTGTCACCACAGATAAACATGGCAAGACATACATCAAGTGTTCTCAAATAAAGACTCAATCCAATAAGATAACTTCAAGAGGGAAACTCAATTCATCACAAGAGAGTAGAGAGAACACGAGAGAGAGAGAGATCAAAAACATAGCTACTGGTACATACCCTCAGCCCCGAGGGTGAACTACTCCCTCCTCGTCATGGAGAGCACCGGGATGATGAAGATGGCCACCGGTGATGGGTTCCCCCTCCGACAGGGTGCTGGAACGGGCTCCCGAGAGGTTTTTGGTGGCTACAGAGGCTTGCGGCGGCGGAACTCCCAGTCTATCTTAATATTCGATGTTTTTAGGGCACGTAGGCTTATATAGGCGAAAGAAGTCGGTTGGGAGGTGCTCTAGGGGCCCACGAGACAGGGGGCGTGCCCTACGAGGGGGGGGGCCTCCTATCTCGTGGCTGCCTTGAGGATCTTCTGACGTGAACTCCAAGTCTCCAGGATCATATTCTTCCCAAAAATCACGTTGCCGAAGGTTTCATTCCATTTGGACTCCGTTTGATATCCCTTTTCTTCAAAATACTGAAATAGGCAATAAAACATCAATATGGGTTGGGCCTCCGGTTAGTAGGTTAGTCCCAAAAGTAATATAGAAGTGAATAATAAAGCCCGTAATCATTCAAAATAGATAATAAAATAGCATGAATGCTTCATAAATTATAGATACACTGGAGACATATCAAGAATCACTCCCGAGTTCCTATTAGCGAAGAACAAAATATAGAAATTGTTTGTAGGGGACGAAGCCACCTCAAAGCAATTCTTTCCAATCAATCTATCCTAGAGTTCATACTAAAATAACAGCAAGCCATTCTTTCTGATCGATCTAATCAAGAGTTCGTACAAAAATAACACCAGATGGTACATATCAACCAACTCTAATAGCACCTAGATACCCAAATGTCACCGCGAGTACCCGTGAGTTAATTATATAATATGTATCAAACTATTTCAGATTCATAATACTCAATCCACACAAAGTACTATAAGGAGACCACAAAGTTTCTATCGGATAAAAGATAATATAAACATACATCAACCCCTATGCATGATTACCACAAAGTCACCTCGGGAATCAGCAAGTTTAGTGCGATAACATATCTCAGCAAGATAAATATATTTTTGGTATTTTATGATATAGATTGGAAAAGTAAAGATGCAAATAAAAGTAAACTAAAAGCTTATATGATAAAAGATAGACCCGGGGGCCATAGGTTTCACTAGTGGCTTCTCTCAATATAGCATAAGTATACGGTGGGTGAACAAATTACTGTCGAGCAATTGATATAAAAGCAAATAATTATGAGATTATCTAGGCAAGATCATGTATATAGGCATCACGTCCGTGACAAGTAGACCGACTCCTGCCTGCATCTACTACTATTACTCCACACATCGACCGCTATCTAGCATGCATCTAGAGTTTTAAGTTCATAAAGAACAGAGTAACGCATTAAGAAAGATGACATGATGTAGAGGGATAAACTCATGCAATATGATATAAACCCCATCTTTTTATCCTCGATGGCAACAATACAATACGTGCCTTGTTACCCCTGCTGTCACTGGGAAAGGACACCGCAAGATTGAACCCAAAGCTAAGCACTTCTGCCATTGCAAGAAAGATCAATCTAGTAGGCCAAACCAAACTGATAATTCGAAGAGACTTGCAAAGATAACTTAATCACACATAAAGAATTCAGAGGAGATTCAAATATTTCTCATAGATAAACTTGATCATAAACCCACAATTCATCGGATCTCGACAAACACACCGCAAAAAGAGTTACATCGAATAGATCTCCAAGAAGATCGAGGAGAACATGGTATTGAGATTCAAAGAGAGAGAAGAAGCCATCTAGCTAATAACTATGGACCCGAAGGTCTGTGGTAAACTACTCACAACTCATCGGAGAGGCTATGGTGTTGATGTAGAAGCCCTCCGTGGTTGATTCCCCCTCTGGCGAAGCGCCGGTGAAGGCTCCAAGATGGGATCTCACGGATACAGAAGGTTACAGTGGTGGAAATAGATTTTCATGGTCGCCTCTGATGTTCTCGGGGTACGTGGGTATATATAGGAGGAAGAAGTAGGTTGGTGGATGCCCGAGGGGCCCACGAGATAGGGTGCGCGCCCTCCACCCTTGTGGCCTCCTCGATTGCTTCTTGACTTGCACTCCAAGTCCTCTGGATCACGTTTCTTCCAAAAAGATTGCTCCCGGAGGTTTCATTCCGTTTGGACTCCGTTTGGTATTCCTTTTCTTTGAAACACTGAAATAGGCACATAAAAACAGCAATACGGGCTGGGCCTCTAGTTAGTAGGATAGTCCCAAAAATGATATAAAAGTGTAAAGTAAATCCCATAAACATCCAAAAGGGTAATATAATAGCATGGAACAATAAAAAATTATAGATACGTTGGAGACGTATCAATTACCCCAAAGTCACCTCGGGAATCCGCAAGTTGAGTGCCATAACATATATCAAGGGAATCAAAATAATACCCCATTGCCACCATGGGTATTCATATGCAAGACATATATCATGTGTTGTCAGATCTAAACATTGAATCCGACAAGACAAAACTTCAAAGGGTAAAGACTCAATTCATCACAACAAATGTAGAGAGGGGAGAAACACCATATGATCCAGCTATGTTAACAAAGCCCATGATACATCAAGATTGTGACATCTCAAGATCGCGCGCGAGAGAGGTTAGACATATAGCTACTGGTACAAACCCTCAGCCCCGAGGATGGACTACTCCCTCCTCATCGTGGTGGCCGCCAGGATGATGAAGACTGTGTTTTTATTTTCGGCCAAAAAAAGCAGATTTCAGCCGAATTTCAGCCATCTCAGCCTGGGGCAAAATCTATCTTCGACCAAAATTGGTACAATTTGACACATTCCGGTCAAAATTTAGCCAAATTTCAGTCAAATTTTGGCCGTAATTTTTGAAAATGGCCGAAATTCGGCCATCTCGGCCTTGGGCAAAAAGAAAATCTCTAACCAAAAGTCAAAACACTGGATGAATATGTCCACCGGTGATGATTCCCCCCTCCGGCAGGGTGCGGGAATGGGGCCCCGATTGGTTTTCGGTGGCTACAAAGGCTTGCGGCGACGGAACTTCCGATCGAGGGTTATTTCTGATGGTTTCTCTATTTATGGGATTTTTTGGCGTCGGTTTCACGCGAAGTTGGGCATCGAGGTGAGCACAACCCACCGGGGGACGGACAAGGGCCCAGGCGCGCCCCGGTGTCTTGTGCCCTACTCCTTCACATTCTGGTCCTTCCACGAATCTTCGAGGGTCTCTTTTGTTCCAATAAAAATGGTCAAAAAGTTTTAGCTAATTAGGAGAAATTTCATTTCTACACAAAAAACAACAACATGGTAGTTCTGCTGAAAACAGCGTCAGTCCGGTTAGTTTGATGCAAATCATACCAAAAGCATATAAAATTGTTTTAAACATGGCATGCATACTTCATAAATATAGATACGTTGGAGACGTATCACAGTCCACCTAAGTTTAGTCCCACCTCGCTCCGCGAACAGGGTGTTTACCAGTTACTTCTCAAACTATCACAACCACTTGGTCTTCATTGAACTCTATGTGTATAATTTGTGGCTGCAATATGAGTCTTCTCCGGTTCCTAAGCCGGTGAGGACTCATATTAACAATTCAGATTGTACACAAAAGGATCATTGATGACCAATGTATTTTTGCATGCTTACACTTAGCAGCAGCGCGTTTTATGAGACGGCGCTACCGCTAGGGCGTTTAACAGTAGAGAGGTACACAGAAGGGCGCTACTGCTAAAGCCATCCTATTTTCCCCACCAGGCCGCCCCTCACTCTCCTCTCTCTGCTCCACTCACTCTCCCCCACACCCTGTCGTCTGCTGCTGCCGCATTACCGCCTGCTGCTGCCGCCGTCGCCCCTCCCTCCTCCATCCCGCCACTGTCGCCCCCTCCCTCCCTAGCCCCCTCCACCATCCCGCTGCAGTAGCTCCTCCTACCTCCCTCCTCCTCCCTCCCCCCCTCCTTCCCCCCTCTTCCCTCCTTCCTCTCACTCCTCCCTCCCTCCTTCCTACCCCTCCTCCCTCCCTCCCTTCTCTATGTTCCTGTAGAATGTAGGTAGTTTAAATGTAGATTTTAGAATGTAGACATTGTAGAATGTAGGTTTTGTAATAGAATAGATTTTTAGCCTATTTTAGGTGTTTTGAATAGAATAGGAAATTTTAGGTCTTTCGATTAGAAATTGTAGTAATGGAAATTTTTAGTTGGTAGAATTCAAAAAATGTTCTTTACTTGCTATATTCTGAACTTAGGGCACATTTTTAGGGTTTAGTAAAAGAAATAGTAATATTGGATGATGATGTAGATGTTTTAGGTATAGAACATTTTGAATAGATGATGATGTAGATTTTTAGTAGAACTAGTTTATTTAGTGTTGCTCAAGAATTGCTCATATGATGTAGATATAAACATCTATATCTAGTGTTGCTCAAATAGGATATGTGCTTGCCCAAGTGGCCATGTTTGTAGGTAACACCTCTGAGTGGCCTATGTTTTGCCGGAGTGTTGATTAATTTCTGTTCCGGCAAATTTCAGGCGATCGATATGTCCTTTTTTAGCAAATGTCATGCCGGATTTTTCCGTGAATTTTTGCATGCCTTGAGCTAGAATATGTAGGAAATATCGAGTGGCCTGGTTTAGTTTTCTTGTGGTTCAGTTTAGGTTAATCATATGGCAGTTCTTGTTATATGTTTTTCTTTCCTCTGAAGTGGATCGTTAATCCTTTTCTAATATTGCCTTAGGAAAATGGCGCCACCACCACCACCACCATGTCGATTGTGCAAGTCAAGATACGCCGGCAGCATTGCAACTGACATGTTGTTCGACTTCTACTTCCAGTCGAATTTTCTCCCTACGGCTGTAACAAAATATATGAAACTTGTAACTATTTTGTTTTTAGTGTTATTGGCATTAATGCATTTGTTTATATCATTGTGTATACACAGATCGTCCCATGCAATGTGAGGTTGGAATTCAAAAAGATGACCAGAGACACTGTGACCTTTGAGGCTCCCGTGGGCCCCTACACTATGGACGTAGAGAAAGGACAAAATATGTCATACATGGGAGGAGATGGAAGGGACCGTTTCATCTCCCACGTGGGTATCACTAGTGGTGAGTTGATCAGCTTCTCCTGCAGAGCAGAAAGACCCAAGCTAGCCATCATTTATGTCAACACGGTGGAAGATGATGAGGACCCACTTGATGAAGCCATCTATACTCAAAGAATAAGGCTAAGCGAGGAGGTGTGCAAGCAATGGGACATAATTCCGCCACATGCTGACTTTGTCGGGGTGCCATTCGTGACCCGCCTGACAAGTACCATTGTTGATTGCACTAGTAGAAAAGGGGGCAATGGTCCAGGCCGGGCCAGCCCATTAGTCCTGGTTCAATCCAGAACCGGGACCAATGGGGGCATTGGACCCGGTTCGTGAGCCACGGGGGCCGGCCGGGCCACGTGGGCCATTGGTCCTGGTTCGACTGGACCTATTGGTCCCGGTTGGTGGGACGAACCGGGACCAATGGGCCTCGCTCCTGGCCCACCACCATTGGTCCCGGTTGGTGGCTTGAACCGGGACCAAAGGCTGCCCTTTAGTCCCGGTTCTGGCCACAAACCGGGACCAATTAGTTGCCTATATATACCCCTCGCCCGCGAGCAGAGCACTCCCACTGCTCTGTTTTTCGTGGCCGGCGAGGGGAGAGCTTTGTGGCGCTCTAGCTCACCTCCTATGCACACGAGGTGTTCGATGGAATGCCCGAGCCACACTACTTAAGCTTTCTCCTCTCCAAGCTCGACCTCCAAGCTCCATTTTCCTCAATATTTGTCTAGGTTTAGCGGTCCGTCACGTCCCGTCCCCGTCTTCACCGCCGTCGATCGCCCGCGCCGATCTCGTCGCCGGCACCACCGTGGTGAGCCTCTTGTTCTTATCTTCTTTCTGAAAGGAAAAAAAATTCTTACTTGTATGTTATATAGATACTTGTATAATTTTCTTACTTTTATTATTGCATCTTATATAGTGCGATGGTTTTGGTATCCGCCCCCGTCGGCCCTCGTCCTGTCTATGATTCGGATGTGGTATATATTATCTTTTCATAACTATTGGTTCATTTATTGTTTATGACAATTATGCCGACCAATGTGACATAGATTTTATTTATCTAGGAGGTTGTTGAACCGGAAATTCCAACCGACCCTATTGTCGAGAGGTTAAATTTAGTTGAAGAAGAAAACAATTTGTTGAAGGAAAAAATTAGAAAAATTGAGGAGGAGAAGATGATATTGGAGTTGCATGTTGCGGATGTCGTCGATGATCACAAGATCAAGATGGATGCAATGCGCTTGAAGATTAGAAAGATTAGAAAATATGCCATTCATACCGAGGCTTGGTATCATTATGCCGTTGGATCAGTTGTTACATTGGTTGCGATTATGATCGCATTTGTTTTCGCATTGAAATGTTTTACATAGTTTCAGTGTATGGTTTAATTAATTTAGATGCTCTGCAGAGCTTTATGTTGTTAGATGAGAACTATGTATGTACTTTGGTTTTAATGTGATGATGAACTTCTATTAATTTGGTCACTTAATTATCTATTCATGATGTTCTGTAATGATTTTTGACACACTTAATTATATATAATGCACGCAGATGAACCGGCAATGGATGTACGGTTCAAGACACACCTCCGAGTACATTAAGGGCGTGCATGATTTTCTCGAAGTGGCTGAGGCAAACAAGCAGAATGGTTTTATGTGTTGTGCATGCCCTATATGTGGGAATACGAAGTCTTACTCTGACCGGAAAATCCTCCACACCCACCTGCTTTACAAGGGTTTCATGCCACACTATAATGTTTGGACGAGGCACGGAGAAATAGGGGTTATGATGGAAGATGGCGAAGAAGAAGAGTACGATGACAACTATGTGCCCCCTGAATACGGTGATGCTAGAGGAACCAAACGATGTGCCCAATGATGATGATCTCTGCCAGGTCATTGTCGATGCAAGGACGCAATGCGAAAGTCAAAAGGAGATACTGAAGTTCGATCGCATGTTAGAGGACCACAAAAAAGGGTTGTACCCCAATTGCGAAGATGGCAACACAAAGCTCGGTACCATATTGGAATTGCTACAGTGGAAGGCAGAGAATGCTGTGCCTGACAAAGGATTTGAGAAGCTACTGAAAATATTGAATAAGAAGCTTCCAAAGGATAACGAATTGCCCGACAGTACATACGCAACAAAGAAGGTCGTATGCCCTCTAGGATTGGAGGTGCAGAAGATACATGCATGCCCTAATGACTGCATCCTCTACCGCGGTGTGTACAAGGATCTGAACGCATGCCCGGTATGCGGTGCATTACGGTATAAGATCAGACGAGATGACCCTGGTGATGTTGACGGCGAGCCCCCCAGGAAGAGGGTTCCTGCGAAGGTGATGTGGTATGCTCCTATAATACCACGGTTGAAACGTCTGTTCAGAAACAGAGAGCATGCCAAGTTGATGCGATGGCACAGTGAGGACCGTAAGAAAGACGGGAAGTTGAGAGCACCCGCTGACGGGTCGCAGTGGAAAAAAATCGAGAGAAAGTACTGGGATGAGTTTGCAAGTGAGCCAAGGAACGTATGGTTTGCTTTAAGCGCGGATGGCATTAATCCTTTCGGGGAGCAGAGCAGCAATCACAGCACCTGGCCCGTGACTCTATGTATGTATAACCTTCCTCCTTGGATGTGCATGAAGCGGAAGTTCATTATGATGCCAGTTCTCATCCAAGGCCCTAAGCAACCCGGCAACGACATTGATGTGTACCTAAGGCCATTAGTTGAAGAACTTTTACAGCTGTGGAATGGAAACGGTGTACGTACGTGGGATGAGCACAAACAGGAGGAATTTAACCTAAAGGCGTTGCTGTTCGTGACCATCAACGATTGGCCCGCTCTCAGTAACCTTTCAGGACAGACAAACAAGGGATACCACGCATGCACGCACTGTTTACTTGACACCGATAGTATATACCTGGCAAGCTGCAGGAAGAATGTGTACCTGGGCCATCGTCGATTTCTTCCGACCAACCATCAATGTCGAAAGAAAGGCAAGCATTTCAAAGGCGAGGCAGATCACCGGAAGAAGCCCGCCATGCGTACCGGTGATCACGTACTTGCTATGGTCAATGATTTACACGTAATCTTTGGAAAGGGTCCCGGCGGACTAGCTGTTCCGAGTGACGCTGGGGGACACGCACCCATGTGGAAGAAGAAATCTATATTTTGGGACCTACCCTACTGGAAAGACCTAGAGGTCCGCTCTTCGATCGACGTGATGCACGTGACGAAGAACCTTTGCGTGAACCTGCTAGGCTTCTTGGGCGTGTATGGGAAGACAAAAGATACAGCTGAGGCACGGGAGGACCTGCAACGTTTGCACGAAAAAGACGGCATGCCTCCAAAGCAGTATGAAGGTCCTGCCAGCTATGCTCTTACCAAAGAAGAGAAGGAAATCTTCTTTGAATGCCTGCTTAGTATGAAGGTCCCGACTGGCTTCTCGTCGAATATAAAAGGAATAATAAATATGGCAGAGAAAAAGTTTCAGAACCTAAAGTCTCATGACTGCCACGTGATTATGACGCAACTGCTTCCGGTTGCATTGAGGGGGCTTCTACCGGAAAACGTCCGATTAGCCATTGTGAAGCTATGTGCATTCCTCAATGCAATCTCTCAGAAGGTGATCGATCCAGAAATCATACCAAGGCTAAGGAGTGATGTGGTGCAATGTCTTGTCAGTTTCGAGCTGGTGTTCCCACCATCCTTCTTCAATATCATGACGCACGTCCTAGTTCATCTAGTTGACGAGATTGTCATTCTGGGCCCCGTATTTCTACACAATATGTACCCCTTTGAGAGGTTCATGGGAGTCCTAAAGAAATATGTCCGTAACCGCGCTAGGCCAGAAGGAAGCATCTCCATGGGCCATCAAACAGAGGATGTCATCGGGTTTTGTGTTGACTTCATTCCTGGCCTTAAGAAGATAGGTCTCCCTAAATCACGGTATGAGGGGAGACTGACTGGAAAAGGCACGCTTGGAAGGGACTCAATAATATGCAGGGACGGATATTCTTGGTCTCAAGCACACTACACAGTTCTATAGAACTCTACCTTGGTGACCCCGTATGTTGATGAACACAAGAACAGTCTGCGCTCCAAACACCCGGAGCAGTGCGACGACTGGATTACATGTGAACACATCAGGACTTTCAGCAGTTGGTTGGAAGCACGTCTCAGAGGTGACAACACTGTTTGTGATGAGCTGTACTTGTTGTCCAGGGGACCATCTTTGACTGTATTGATTTGGAAAGGATACGAGATAAATGGGAATACATTTTACACGATTGACCAAGATCAAAAGAGCACCAACCAAAACAGTGGTGTCCGCTTTGATGCAACAACCGAGAGGGGAAAGGACACATATTATGGTTACATAGTGGGCATATGGGAACTTGACTACGGACATGATTTTAAGGTCCCTTTGTTTAAGTGCAAATGGGTCAATCTGTCAGGAGGCGGGGTACAGGTAGACCCACAGTACGGAATGACAACAGTGGATCTGAAAAATCTTGGGTACACTGACGAACCGTTCGTCCTAGCCAATGATGTGGCACAGGTTATCTATGTGAAGGACATGTCTACCAGACCGAGAAAGAGAAAAGATAAGGAAGCGAATACATCATACGATGAGCCAAAGCGCCACATAGTTCTTTCAGGAAAAAGGGACATCGTGGGAGTGGAGGGCAAGACAGACATGTCTGAAGATTATGAAAAGTTTCATGAAATTCCTCCCTTCAAAGTCAAGGCTGACCCCAGCATCCTGATAAATGATGAAGATTATCCATGGTTACGGCGCAATAAGCAAATGACACAAGCGAAGAAAAAGTGAAGACTTTCTCCCGCAACTATTATGATGATACCATGCCAACTTTGTAACTGACGAGTATGATACCATTGTCCGTTTTGTACATGCACATGCTATGTGGGTCAATTTATGATACCATGCCAACTTTCAACTTTTTCAGAGTTCATTTGAAATGCTTTAATGTCTTATGGTTCGGCCCTCGTAATAATTAAAAATAGCAACAATAAGTATTTTGTTGTAAGTAGAAACAAAATAAAATAAATAAAGCAAGAAAGAAAAAAAAAGTGTTTTCAAATTTGAAAACTAATGGCACTAACAGAAAGTTTATAATTTTCCTAAAACTAAAAGCAAAAGGAATTAAAAAATAAAGCAAAAAACAAAAGAAAATAAATAATGCAGAAAACAAAACAAAAAAAGTGGAAAAAAATAAAAATAGCAACAATAAGTAAAGAAAACAAAATAACAAAAAAATGCCTCCTACTGGGCCCCCACGGCCTGAATACGACTAGAAACCCTACTATGGGCCAGGATTCAGGCCCGCAGTAGGCCCAGAAGGCCCATCAGGCAAAGCAATAGCAGGCCTGAAAGCCTGCGGTGGAGAGGAGCTCGAGAGGGGTGCGGTAGTGGGTCTTATAAACCACTGCGCGCCCCTCTCAACTAGCAAGGTGGGACTAAACTTTGGCCCCGACGCGGGCAGCACAGGGGCCTTTGGTCCTGGTTGGTGGCACCAACCGGGACTAAAGGTGGGGGCATTGGTCCCTATTGGTGGCACCAACCGGTACCAAAGGCCGCCGCTTCCCGCCCTTTGGGCTGCCGAAAAAGAGGCCTTTGGTCCCGGTTGGTGGCACCAACCGGGTTTAAAGGGTGCATTAGTCCCGGTTGGTTTCACGAACCAGGACCAATGGCTTTGCTATATAAGCAAACACTTTGCAAAAATTCAGAATTTCATCGCCAGTTGCCCCCGACGACGCCGACCTCCTCGATGCCGCCAGGCTGCTCCACCTCGCCGTCGCCGCCACCGCCGCCAAGGCCGTCGCCCCCCTGGGCCCGCGCCATCATCGTCTCCGGCCTCCCCGAGCCTGCGCCGTCCTCGTCGCCGGCCTCCCCAAGCCCGCGCCGTCCTCATCGCCGGCCTCCCCGAGCCCGCGCCGTCCTCGTCCCCGTTGCCGCGTGCCTCCCTGAGCCCACCCTCCTCGTACCTGTCGCCGTGTGCCGCTTGAGACCGCCGTCCCCATCACCGCATGTGCCGCCTCGAGCCCCTGCCCCGTCCCGCCCCCGTGCGCCGGCGCCCTCGCCGCCCCCACCGTCGCCATCGTCATCGCTAGCCGCCCCCGCTGTGAGCCGCCGCGCCGCCCCGGCTCTGTTTTTTTCATTTTTATTAGTTTAATTTTTTTGTTCATATATATATATATAATGTATATGTGTATGTATGTGCCTACGCGGCTCTGTTTTTTTCATTTTTATTAGTTTAGTTTTTTTGTTCATATATATATATATAATGTATATGTGTATGTATGTGGCTATGTGTATGTAGATGTTCAAAAAATTTGTTCATAGCATGTTTTTGTTCATATATGTATTTTTTGTTCATATGTGTATTAATGTTTTCATATATGCAAAAGATAGATTTTTAGAAAAGTTAGGATTTTTTTCTGTTCATAGTTTTTTTGGTGATATTAATTATTGTTGAATATGCAAATGTTTGCATATTCATATGAACAATGCATTAGGCAAAACCTTTGTTTTTTTTTCGAAATTTCCATTTGAACATTTTTTTTAAAACAAGCAATACTAAAAGAATGAGAGGAAAAAGGAAAATAAGAAGAGGAAGAAAGGAGAAGAAGAGGAGAGGAAGAAGAGGAGAAATAAATAAGAAGAGGAAAAAAGAAGAAAAAGAAGAGGAGAAGAAGAAAGGAACTTTTTTCTTCTTCTTCTTCTTCCTTCTTCCTTCTTCCTCTTTTCTTCCTTTTCCTTATTTTCCTTTCTCGAGGGAGAAGAAGAAAAAGAAGAGGAGAAGAAGAAGAAAGGAATAGAGGAGAAAGAAGAAACTTCAACACGAGGGAGGGGGGTACCGATACCCCCTCCCCGATAACATTATTTTCCAATGTATATGTATGTCGCATCATTGTCGATATAACCCCCTCGAGATAACTTCGACATGAGGGGCGGTCAATATATATACCCCCTCTTGACCGTGATAACTTATACCACGGCAGCACCCCCCTCGGCCCTCTCGCTCGACCAAAACTCTCGAGGACACCCAAACCCTAGAGAGAAAATGATGTTGGTCTCCTACCCCCTCCCGCCGTGCCCCTACCCGAAAAATTAACTCTCTCGAGGCCACCCAAATTTACCAAGTTAAAAGAGCGTTGTCGTCAAGGCCACCCCAAACCCTTGAAGCGTTGTGTCGAGGCGACCCCAAACCCTAGAGAAGCAGCGTTGAGGCCACTAACATGATTCCTTATTGTGATTATCTAGCTAGTTCTACGTTTGCCACTAATATATATATATATATATATATATATATATATATATCCATCTGTACCATGTTTGAATAATAATTGACATGTTGTAAATATTTGCAGAAACTATGGAGCACTCCCGAGACGAAGAAACAGAAGCGATGTTGGGGGACATAATCACACAAGGAAGTGATGAAGTTGCGTCATTTCTCAACGACACCGATGGTCAGGAAGGACTTGGTGAAGAAGAGGGCTATGTTCATGATGGCTTCGGCCCATTAATGCTGGTACAAGAAGAGGACTATGTTCATGATGGCTCCGATGACACAATGGAGGTACAAGAAGGAGACCGTGCTGACTGCTCCGGTGAGCGAACCGAGTCCGGCCAGGTATATAATATTAGTTAAGCCCGTGCTGACTAGTTAATTGATGCATCCATTGTTTTGGTATATGTACACATATTAATTACTCTCATCTTTATTCCTTATAATTTCTAGCCCTCCGAATCGAGCACTTCTTCGGTAAGGAGACGAGGCCCAAAGAAAAAGTTGATCTTGGATGAAAAGTTTGAGATCATAGAAATCGCGCCCGACGGCGAACCGATTGAACCCATCCGGACAAAGCGCACATTTTCTGCTCAGTGCGGGGTTCTTGTTAGGGACAAGATCCCAATCAGCATCCAACAATGGTATAATCCTAAGGAGGAAGACCCTGAGGTGTCTTATGTCAATGATATGCAGAAAGAAGATCTTTGGACTCAGCTGAAGGCAAATTTCACCCTACCGCCAGAGGAGGATCAGGAGAAGCCAGTTAAAGAGCAATTAATCAAGTCTTGTGCTCTTAAGAAGATGGCAACCCTATTCATAAGGTGGAGGAAAGAGCTGAACAAGTTTGTCGACAAAAAAAAGACACCAGAATTCATCGGCAAATATGAGAACATCAAAGATCACTGGCCCGCATTTGTGGCCCACAAGACATCGGAAAAGAGTAAGAAGATGTCAGCGACAAACAAGCAAAATTCTGCGAAGAAGATGCTTCACCATCGCACGGGGTCAGGTGGCTACCTCAAAGCCCGGCCTAAGTGATCCAAGGCTGAGCATGATCTGCTTGAACAAGGGATCGAACCAGAGATAATGTACTGGCCAGACCGTTGCCGGACTTGGTTCTTTGGGGCTGGCGGAACCTTGGACCCTGTATCAGGGAAGTGCCATTGGACGGACGAGCAACTGCAAATACCAGTCAAGAACCTTCGGCACTATATCGATGCAGCACAGCGAGGGACGTTCGTTCCAGACACGGAGAGGGACGAGCTCAAAATGGCCCTCGGGAATCCTGAGCACCCTGGACGGACACGAGGCATGCCAGGCTCCATTCCGTGGAAGGTTGGTTTTCCGGACGCAGGGGGTTAAAAAATCCATGAGAGGAGGAAGAAACTGGATTAGGGCCAACTGCAGGCGCTGCATGAAAGGGTAATGGGGCTAGAGGAACGAGAAGCAGCAGATCGCAGCAAACGACCTGCCGAAGCTTCCCCCAAAGCTACCCCGCCATCTCAGCGGAGAAGCAGCGTGGCTTCCACCGAGCTGCTTCAGCCGGAGCATGTCTTGACGGCTCTTGCCAGCTATCCCGTGGATGATATCACGGAGTCTCAAAATTGCCACATTATGGCGCGATGGATGAATTTGAAGGTCAAGGCGGCTGTTGGCTCTGTTTATCCTACTGGACCCGGCACAACTTATCACTGCCAGCCGATTCCAGAAGGATATGCTAAGGTGATGGTGGATGAAATAACGGAGGGATTTGAGGACCTCCTGCTTGACCAACCTACCGGTGAAGGGGAGACTAGGCTGGGTTCTGCTCTGAAGACTCCATGCCTATGGCGGAAGGAGCTCATCAACCTTCCGAACTGGACGCCTCCGCCTCCTCCTCCTCCTCCGGCGAGTCAGGGCACTCCGCCTCCTCCATCGCCTCCTCCTCTGGCGAGTGACGATCAGGGAACACGTGGCGGCACTACGCCTCCTTCTCCGGCGCGTGGCGGCACTCCGCCTCCTTCACCGCCTGCGCCGGCGCTCCCGAGCAGCCAGCAGCCTCCTCCTTCTCCGCCTCGCCAGCAAGGGCGGAAGAGACCCGCCGCCGCCCCGGCTGCTCTGGCGCGTCGTAGTCCTTCTCCTCCGCCTCCTAATCAAGCACGAAAGAAGACAGATGCCGCAGCCGCTCCGTCTGCTCCGGTGTCTAGCAGCACAACCAGAGGCGGGAGGCAATACAGATACGGTCCACCTCTCAAGCCTCTAGAGAAGTTACCGTATGAGAGGACCGAGGAGGAAAATGATACGATCGTGCAGACCCATGTGAAGGAGTTGTTTGAAGGGGTGAAAGCAAAGAGACATCCACCTCCGGAGGAGAAGGTAGATCTGGTGAAAGCAAAGCGCACTCTTGATGCCCTGAGGAAATCGGCAAAGTCTCCGCCGAGAACCAACTATGAGCGCATTACTGAACAGACATATCTGCAAGTGGAGCGGTCGGGAAGTACTGTCAGACATCAAAGAGCAAGAGAACGAGCAGCTGCGAAAAAAATTGACCAGCTCGGCGAACAAGCAAACCAATCGTGCCCCCCGCTCAATGTGTCTAGCGGCAACATCGTCGCTAATGCTCCGGGGATGGTGGCCGGTTATGGCAATCCACAAGATTACCTGCCTGACGATGCACTTCCTGATTTCATGAAGGTGGACGAACACAGATACGAGTACGGGAAGCCTCTCGTCAAAGATGAAAAATCTCTAACAGCGATGATGCGAAGATTCCATACTTGGTACATGAAAACCTGCAGAGAGTCTGGGGGACGAATACTTTGTATCTGAGAATGAAAGAGGAGCACGACCTCGTTGGAAATGATCTGTTGCCTATTCCGTTTGAGGAGTTCTTCGAGTTCTTCAATCAAAAGGCCCTCGACAAATTAACGGTCTTTTGCTACTGCCTGTAAGTACTATTTCTGTCATTAAGTCTCTATATATAGCTCGGCTCTTTCATTGCATGTATTTATAATTAATTATCCTCAATATATTATGCAGATTGAAGATCGTCGAGTGCAAAAAACAAGAAATTTATGATATTGGGTTCATTAACACAAATATCATAGATGAATTTCTGGTTTAGAAGGACGTCAAAGATGCCGAGGACAACTTGCTACAATCGTTGATCAAAAATCAAAACAAAGATACCATACTCTTTCCTTACAACGGCAAGTGGGTGTTACTGTCGTGTGCATATTCGGTTTACCTTATTACTCGAGCGAGGTTATAGTAATGTAATTGATGAGTTATGCATGCATGCGCAGGTACCACTATATTCTTCTGGAGATTAAGCTTGAGCATGGACTAGTAACCGTCTTAGACTCGAGACGGAAAGATCCCAAAACCTATGCGGACATGACTGAAATGCTCAGCAAGTAAGTTCAATCGATCATTATCGCACCATATCGGCAAATTTTTGTTCATTTCCTGATATCTCAAGTAATAATAATTATTTTCTTTGTCTTGCAGGGTTTGGAAACAGTTCACCGCAGAAGCTCGGGGACTGCCGAAGGAGCTGCGATATACATACCCGAAAGTAAGTACTACTGGCTAGCTAGTTGCGCGCATCTCCCGTTGATTCTATAGCTATACTTTCATCAATGCCATTTATAATGCTTCATTATCAGTTTGATTGACCTCTATTTCTCGTAAAGTGCTTGTGGCAGGAACAAGGGAATGATTTATGTGGATACTACGTGTGCGAGTTCATCCACACCGCGACATTGAAAAACAAGCGGGGCTACTCTCAAAGACAATATGAAGTGCATAAGAAATAATATTCACAATTTCATTTTATTACACCATCATTTCTGTTGAGTTTCATTCATATATATGTATTAATTAACCCCCTTCTTCAAATTAGACGTGGCATATGCGGAATGAACTCCTAGAACCAGATCGCATGAAAGCAATTCAAGAGGAATTGGCGGGATTCTTTCTTGACCACGCCATCAATAAAGCCGGAGAATACCATGTGGAAGTTGATTTCAATTGCTACGGGACTGTAATTGAGAGATCTTACATATTGTACATGTATGTAGCCAGTAGCGTCGGATACATTATACGAAAACTTGTTGTTCGACCAATCTCTCGGAGAAGGAGAGGTCGATCGATCATTTCTCTCGGTATGCATGATGAACTTCTGTACTCAATGGTTCCCTTCATTTTCTTACTAGCTAGTGTGTCGAGGGCTATATGTATATAGTACGTAGCATCGACCAAGCACAAACATAAGAGAGGACACTTCTCTCTATTAATTAGCTAGCTAACACAATGTATGAAACACCTAAATTAACCCCCAAAACCCCCAACCCCCCCCCCCCCTTTCAAAAAAAACAAAACCCCCAGCCACTGGAATGCTGACGTGTGGATGCCTTTTGGTCCGGGTTGGTGCCACCAACCGGGACCAAAGGCCCCCCTTCCTGGGCTCAGCGCACCGGCCACGTGGAGGACCATCTGTCTCGGTTCGTGTTTGAACCGGTACTAAAGGGGGAAGGTATTAGTAACGACCCATTAGTCCCGGTTCATGAACCGGGACTAAAGGCCCTTACGAACCAGGACAAATGCACCCTATTCTACTAGTGTTGGCATGCTATCGTATGTTATACTTCCTATAGTAATTTCATTATATGCTTTATTGTTATACTTACAAATGCAAATTATCTGTATGTAGAATCCGATGATATGCATAGTGTAGAATCCAATGATATGCATAGTGTAGAATCCAGTTACATGCTTACTTAGTGTAGAGTCCAACAATATGCTTAGTGAATCCGATGATATGCTTAGTGTAGAGTCCAACAATATGATGTGTAGAAGGTAGCTGATGATATGCTTTAGTGTAGAGTCCGATGACATGCTTAATTAGTCTAGAGTCCAATGATATGCTTACCGTCTGATCGATGATATGCTTTAGTGTAGCTAGAGTCTATGGAACCATTAATAGTGTAGAATCCATACTTATTAGTAGAATTCAAGCTTAGTAGAAATGTAGTACTATTTTTGATAGTGTAGAAATCTATACTTAGTAGAAATATATTTGCAAGAGTATGTGCGCGACTACTTATTAATTGATATGTTTTTCTTATTCAGGAATTGCCAAAGATCCTATCTGTGAGTTGTGGTATCGAGCCTGATGAAGAAGACTCTGCTGGAATATGCCTTACCGCAAGGGGTTCCGTCACCACCTATGCACAAGGGACACGGAAGGTCACACACACTTCAGCTCGATTGGGGTGGAAGAACTTCCTCATTGGCAAGAATCTTCGTGTTGGACAAACCATCCTAATTACTATCAGGAACACCCACCGCCATGGCTTGAGGATGATCGTCGTCGTCGATATCATCTAGAACTACATATGTGTGTGGCTGTATGACTACCCCTAGTAGACTTCTATATGCTGTATGACTACCTAGTACTGCTTATCATATATGCTACTGTATGAACCATCACTGGTACGCGTCGGTGCTATACAAACGGTTTTAAACCCCTTTCCACGATGCCATATGGAACCGTCGCCAAGTGAGTGTGGGCTATAGGGGGGTCCTTCCCACACGACCCAGAAACCGTCGGGGATATGACCTCCTGGCACACACGCTCGGCAAAATGAGGTCGTGTGCGACCGGTGAGCGAGCAAATACGGTTATACGTATAGTAGTTCCAAAAAAATAGAATTATGGGAAAAATCATTTCCGGTCGGAAGTACATCCCACACAGTCAATCCCCCTAAACGTTTATGTTCATATATACATCCCACACAGTCGCTGCAAGGAAAATGTTTCCGTTCGTAGGTACATCACACACAATTTTCCCCGTTAAATTGTTTGTGATAGCATTCCCATCGCACACAATGTTAATAATTTTATCTTTTGCGTTATTGAATGCATCACACATGGTGCGTATAAGAAACTGTGTAGCAAAGGCTATCCATCACACACAACTTTTATGCGGTAAATGTTTGAGCAAGGTGGCCTAACGCAAACAGGTTTGAAGAGAATGTCGTGTGTGATTGTTCATCAATCCAACACAGTTTATTCCTAGAAAATGTGTGCGTTGCCTTAGGTCATCACCCACGGTATTTTCTCAATAACCGTTTGCAATAGCAAAAACCAATTAGCACGCTAATTCACCATTAGCAGGCTAATTTCCCTATTATTAATATTCCATTTATTAATCTAATTGACATTCATATTAAACACATAATATATTTCATTCCCATATTAAGGAAGCCAGATTTCATAATTGAAATACATCAGAGTACAACATGATATTGCTTCAGCACTCAGCTACCCCATTACACAACTGCACCAGCACCAAGTTTCACATGCAACATCTAGAACCTTTCGAAATTAGCATCATAGACGGTACATAGACTGATGCATCTCATCGGGAAAACTGCTGAAGTGGAAGGTGAATATTGAGGGTTCGTTGATGTTGAAGGTCTTTGCAACTTTAGGCGAGTGCCTGTGGATGATTGACCGTCCATTCTTCATCCTCTTCAGGAACACTTCAATATTGAACCGTGGGTGTTGTATGAATACCTGCCTCGCCTCCTGACCATACATGTGGTTTGAGAGGTAATCACCAGTGAACTATTTTGGAAAGGCCTGAAAACAAGGATGTGCATAAATATCTTCTCTATATTGGAAATGGGGAAAATGAATAAAAAAGACAAGGTATAATAGTTAGTACCATCGGGTAGTGAACTGATATCTTGTTCATTGTGTAGACAAAGATCTTGTTGTTTTTTGTCACTAATTTCTTTATCCTAACAATCTTTCTGAGTTTCTTGTCTTGACTGATATTCATGGACAACTCATTTCCCCATATGCAAAAAGGGTTGAACAATGGGTCAAAACCTATGACAGCAGGACCTACATGTGCAAGATGAAATTGTTTAAAACCTAAGTATTAGAATGGTTCCTGTAATTGCACAATAATGTGCTATTATACAAAGGACCATGCATGTGGAAACCTCGATTGTAAACCTTAGTGCTTCCCATTGCTTCCCTGCAACACATATAAGGTAGTTAGTGATCAGGTTGAGTGAGGGTCCGCATGCTATTAGTAAAATATGTTGATGAAAAATAAGCACATTGCAGATTCATCAGATTAATTCAAGCCACATGGGAGACCCAATTATCCAAACCAAACATCATTAAGAACTAGGATATATAGCAATTTTATATGTTTCCCATGTATTAAGTGCAGCCAAATTCGATTCTTCCTCACATGCACAACATTACAAAGTTCTACCCACGACAATTGGACATTGCATTGCAGAATTGAACCAAGTAGTTAACTAAACACCATAACAAATGAACCAAACATTAACTGAGCACCACATTGCACAATATAACATACTCCTAATAGATGATCAGACTGTTAACCAAACCAAGCATGCTTAACAACTTGGAAATATAGCAATCCTATTTGTTTCTTATGTATTTAGTATAGCCAAATTCAATTTATTTCTCACATGGTATAAAATAACAGAATGCACCCACAACAATTGAACATCATATTGCAGAATGGAACCAAACAGTTAACTAAACACAACAAAAAATGAAGCAAACGTTAACTGAGCACCACATTGCACAATGTATAACATACTAGAAGATCAAACAGTTAACCAAACCAAGCATGCTTGACAACTTGGAAATATAGCAATTGGATTTGTTTCTCATGTATTTTGTAAAGGAAAAATTTATTTATTTCTCACATGGAAGACAATACAAAATTGCGCCCTGAAGACTTGAACATCACATTTGCAGAATTGAACAAAATAGTTAACTGAACACGACAACTAATTAAACAAACAGTTAATAAGTGAGCACCATATTGCACGACATATAGAACATATACACTAGAGCAACAGATTGCATGGTAAAAGTAGATATCACAATTCACTAGAATTTGTTAAGGAAAGGCAGGAGCAGCACACGTAATGGGTAAACCGAGCAGGTTTAACCGGCGTAGCTAGCAAATGGCAAGGTGCTCCTCCAAGATCTGCGGGTTGGCATGAATGGCAGCCATCACGACCTCATCCCCGCGTGCGGCCGCGATTTTCTTCTCCGCTGCCAAATGCTCCTTGAGATCCTGGCTATACCGCGTGCACCATGGCTTAGGGCGGCGCTTATTTGGTGGAGGGGTCGTTGATTTGGGTGGAGGGGTCGGGGCATGTGGGATGTAGAAGGAGGAGGAGGATGGGGGTCGGGTTTGGATTACCTGCCTGGATAGGCGAGGCCAAGCAACATGAAGGACGGTCGTCGGCGAGGGGGCGGCGCTGCAAGCAAGGAGTGAAGGTTTCAACTTGGGAATAAAGGCGGAAACAGGGGAAATGTGGCTTTTGGTAAGGGGGAGGGGGCAGGGAGGTAGATATTTCCGCATAAGCCAAAAATTTGGAATCGCTTCAGCGAAAAAACTAGCGCGCAAAGTGTCATCAGACATGGTCCCTTATTCAGAACTGTGTACGATATGTGAACATCACAAACGATTCAGAGAGCTGAACCCCAAACCCTTGAACGTCAAAATTTTTAGTTCCAATTTCCCTGGTTACAGTGCTCATCCAAGTCATTGCATAATTTGGGCACACAAAGGAGACTACAGCACACCCACACTTCTTAATCGAGCAAGTTTAACAATTAAACAGAGCTAGCTCGCCTAAACATTACTCTAAAAGATTAAAGACCGGCACTCTTATTTAAACAAAACAAAGAGTAATATACTATGGCTGGTGCTCGTCGATCTCCACCACCTCCTCCATCTCCAGCTCATGCCCGACGGTCGACTGGGAAGGGGCTCCATGGCATCCATCGCACCATACTCGACAAGCATCTCGCCAATCGCGTCCGCCATCTCTTTGGAAAAAGCCGCCACAAGCTGGTCATGGGCGGCCGTCATCTGGGCTTTGGCGGGCTCCGTCGTGGCAAGGTATGCCACGCAGGAACGAACAGCTGCTTGAATGGTCTCGGCGATTGCCAACCCTTCGGTCGTGGGTTACCGACCGTTGTCGGAGAAGCTTCTTTCGATTTGTACGGTGACTGCCATGCGCTGGGCGTGGGCAGCCGCTACATGGTCTTGAGCGGCCTCTGTGAGGGCTAAGGCCACCGCTGTGGAATGGATTGCTGCTGTGCCGCTCTCGCCAGTTGCTATCCCCGAGGCAGATCTTGCTGCCACCACCTGGGAAGCAATAGCGGCTGTTTGGGCTACCTTGGCCACCCATTCACAGATTTTGGTCGCCCTCATGAAGCTTGTCAGCACGCGCCTGGCGGCTGCGGCCGCGCTCTCGCTGGAGTGGACCGTCGAACTTGCCCTCGGCACGCGGGTCCACGTCACTGATACGTCTCCAACGTATCTATAATTTTTGATTGTTGCATGCTATTATATTACCCCTTTTGGATGTTTATGGGCTTTATTTTACACATTTATATCATTTTTGGGACTAACCTACTAACCGGAGGCCCAACCCATATTGCTGTTTTTTTGCCTATTTCAGTATTTCGAAGAAAAGGAATATCAAACGGAGTCCAAACGGAATGAATCCTTTGGGAGCGTGATTTTTGGAACGAACATGATCCAGAGGACTTGGAGTGCAAGTCAAGAAGCAGCCGAGGCACCCATGAGATAGGAGGCCCCCCTTGTAGGGCGTGCCCCCTGTCTCGTGGGCCCCTCGGGCGGCCACCGACGTACTTCTTCCTCCTATATATACCTACGTACCTCGAAAACATCCAGGAGCACCACGAAACACAATTTCCACCAAAGTAACCTTCTTTATCCGCGAGATCTCATCTTGGAGCCTTCGCCGACACTTTGCCAGAGGGGGAATCAACCATGGAGGGCTTCTACATCAACATCCTTGCCCCTCCGATAAGTTGTGAGTAGTTTACCACAGACCTACAGGTCCATAGTTATTAGCTAGATGGCTTCTTCTCTCTTTTTGGATCTCAATACAATGTTCTCCCCCTCTCTTGTGGAGATCTATTCGATGTAAACTCTTTTTGCGGTGTGTTTGTCTAGATCCGATGAATTGTGGGTTTATGATCAAGTTTATCTATGAATAATATTTGAATCTTCTCTGAATTCTTTTATGTATGATTGAGTTATCTTTGCAAGTCTCTTCGAATTATCAGTTTGGTTTGGCCTACTAGATTGATCTTTTTACCATGGGAGAAGTTCTTAGCTTTGGGTTCAATCTTGCGGCGTCCTTACCTAGTGACAAAAAGGATTGCAAGGCACGTATTGTATTGTTGCCATCGAGGATAACAAGATGGGGTTTATATCATATTGCTTGAGTTTATCCCTCTACATCATGTCATCTTGCTTAATGCGTTACTCTCTTCTTATGAACTTAATACTCTAGATGCAGGCACGAGTCGGTCGATGTGTGGAGTAATAGTAGTAGATGCAGGCAGGAGTCGGTCTACTTTCTATGGACATCATGCCTATATACATGATCATTCCTAGATAATCTCATAACTATGCGCTTTTCTATCAATTGCTCGACAGTAATTTGTTGACCCACCGTAATACTTATGCTATCTTGAGAGAAGCCTCTAGTCAAACCTATGGCTCCTGGGTCTATCTCTTATCTTATTTGCTTTCAATCTTATTTTATTTGCATCTTTACTTTTTTGCTTCTATATTATAAAATACCAAAAATATATTTATCTTATTATACTATCTTTACTAGATCTCACTTTCGCAAGTGGCCGTGAAGGGATTTACAACCCCTTTATTGCGTTGGTTGTGTGTTCTCAGTTTGTTTGTGTAGGTGAGTGGGACTTTTGAGGAGCCTCCTACTGGATTGATACCTTGGTTCTCAAAAACTGAGGGAAATACTTACGCTACTATTGCTGCATCACCCTCTCCTCTTCGAGGACAACCAACGCAAGCTCAAGACGTATCAAGAAGGATTTCTGGCGCTGTTGCCAGGGAGGCTTCCACCAAGTCACGTCAAGATTCGACCTCCCGCCAACGTGCAATTTCTGGCGCCTTTGCCAGGGAGGTCTTCACTCAAGTCAAGACATACCAAGTACCCATCACCAACCCATCTCCCTCACATTTACATTATTTGCCATTTGCCTCTCGTTTTCCTCTCCCCCACTTCACCCTTGCCGTTTTATTCACCCTCCCTTTCCCAATCTCCTCCTCTCCTTTTCGTTTCCCTTTTTCTGCTTGCTTATGTGTTGGATTACTTCTTGCCATGGTGCAAGATAATACCAAATTATGTGATTTCTCGAATACCAATAATAATGATTTCCTTAGTACTCTGATTGCTCCTCTTAATGATGTTGAGTCTTGTGAAATCAATACCGCTTTGCTGAATCTTGTTATGAAAGATCAATTCGCCGGCCTTCCTAGTGAAGATGCCGCTACTCATCTAAACAATTTTGTTGATTTGTGTGGCATGCAAAAGAAGAAAGATACGGATGACAATATTGTCAAATTGAAGTTATTTCCGTTTTCACTTAGAGATCGTGCTAAAGTTTGGTTTTCGTCTTTGCCTAAAAATAGTATTGATTCTTGGAACAAGTGCAAAGATGCTTTTATCTCTAAATATTTTCCTCCCGCTAAGATTATCACTCTTAGGAATGATATTATGAATTTAAACAACTTGATCATGAGCATGTTTCCCAATCTTGGGAAAGAATGAAATTGATGCTTCGCAATTGCCCTACTCATGGGTTGAATTTATGGATGATCATACAAAATTTTTATGCCGGGTTGAACTTTGATTCTAGAAATCTCTTAGATTCGGCTGCGGGAGGCACGTTCATGGAAATAACGTTAGGAGATTCTACAAAACTTCTTGATAAGATTATGGATAATTATTCTCAATGGCACACCGAAAGATCTTCTAGTAAAAAAGTGCATGCTATAGAAGAAATCAATGTTTTGAGTGGAAAGATGGATGAACTTATGAAGATGTTTGCTACTAAAAATACTCCTATTGATCCCAATGATATGCCTTTGTCTTCTTTGATTGAGAATAATAATGAATCTATTGATGTGAATTTTGTTGGTAGGAATAGTTTTGGAAACAATGCTTATAGAGGAAACTTTAATGCTAGACCGTTCCCTTGTAATCCCTCTAATAATTATGGAAATTCCTACAATAATTCTTATGGTAATTTTAATAAGACGCCCTCTGATTTTGATAATAGTGTGAAAGAATTTATGATTTCTCAAAAGAACTTTAATGCCTTGCTTGAGGAAAAATTGCTCAAAGTTGATGATTTGGCTAGGAACGTTGATAGACTTTCGCTTGATGTTGATTCTCTTAAACTTAGATCTTCTTCTCCCAAGCATGATATCAATGAGTCTCTCAAAGTAATGAGAATTTCCATTGATGAGTGTAAGGAAAGAACCGCTAGATTGCGTGCTAAGAAAGATAGCTTTATAAAAGCATGTTCTTCTAGTTTCCATGAAAATAATGATGAGGATCTTAAAGTTATTGATGCGTCTCCTATTATATCCATGTTGTGCAATATGAATTTTGATGATTATGGGACTGATGATGAATCAACTTTGCCTCGAAGGCGTCCCAAGAATTCAGAGTGTTTAGATCTTGATGCTAAATTTGGTAAAAGTGAGATTGGAGAATCCTCAACTTCTAATAACATTGAACCTACTATCTCGGATTTCAAGGAATTTGATTATGATAATTGTTCTTTAAAAAGTTGTATTTCCTTGCTGCAATCCGTTGTTAATTCTCCTCATGCTTATAGTCAAAATAAAGCTTTTACCAAACATATTGTTGATGCCTTGATGCAATCTTATGATGAAAAACTTAATTTGGAAGTTTCTATACCTATAAAACTCAATGATGAGTGGGAACCTACTATAAAGATTAGAATTAAAGATTATGAGTCTTTTGCTTTGTGTGATTTGGGAGCTAGTGTTTCCACAATTCCGAAAACTTTATGTGATATTCCAGGTTTCCATGATCTTGATGATTGATCTTTAAATTTGCACCTTGCGGATTCCACCATTAAAAAGCCAATGGGAAGGATCAATGATGATCTTATTGTTGCAAATAGAAATTTTGTGCCTGTGGATTTTATCGTTCTTGATATAGATTGCTATCATTCTTGCCCTATTATTCTTGGTAGACCTTTCCTTAGAACGATTGGTGCGATTATTGATATGAAGGAAGGGAATATTAGATTCCAATTTACATTAAAGAAAGGCATGGAGCACTTTACAAGAAAGAAAGTCAAATTACCTTACGAATCTATCATGCGTGCTACTTATGAATTTAGTGCCAAAGATGACACTTGTTAGATCTATCTTTGCTTTTATGCCTAGCTAGGGGCGTTAAACGATAGCGCTAGTTGGGAGGCAACCCAATTTTCTTTATGTTTTTTGTTTTTCCCTCCTGTTTAGTAATAAATCTTGCATCTACCTTCTTTTTAGATGTGTTTTTATCTTTTAATTAGTTTTTGTGCCAAGTAGAACCTATAGGATAACCTATGATGATAGTTGATTTGATTCTGCTGAAAAACAGAAACTTTGCGCGCACGAATATAATTTTGTTAAATCACAGGAACGTGCTTTTGCATTGTTTCTTTTTTCTTATGTTCAATAAAAATTTTTTCCAGGACCTCCTATTTTGGTAGGACTTTTATATTTCCAGAAGTTTGCGTTAGTTACAGATTGCTATAGACTGTTCTGTTTTTGAAGGATTCTATTTTTCGTGTGTTGTTTGCTTATTTCAATGCATCTATGGCTAGTAAATTAGTTTATAAACCATAAGGAAGTTGGAATACAGTATGTTTAACACCAAAATAAATAAATAATGAGTTCATTACAGTACCTTATGTGGTGGTTTTGTTTTCTTTCACTAACGGAGCTTATAAGATTTCCTATTGAGTTTTGTGTTGTGAAGTTTTCAAGTTTTGGGTAAAGCTTTTATGGACTATGGAATAAAGGGTGGCAAGAGCCTAAGCTTGGGGATGCCCATGGCACCCACGGATATTCAAGGATAGCCAAAAGCCTAAGCTTGGGGAGGCCCCGGGAAGGCATCCCCTCTTTCGTCTTCTTTCATTGGTAACTTAACTTGGAGCTATATTTTTATTCGACACATGATATGTGTTTTGCTTGGAGCATCATGTATTATATTAGTCTTTGCTTTTTAGTTTACCACAATCATCCTTTCTGTACACAACTTTTGGGAGAAGCCTACTTGATTAGAATTTGCTAGAATACTCTATGTGCTTCACTTATATCTTTTGAGCTTGATAGTTTTTTCTCTAGTGCTACACTTATATCTTTTAGAGCACGGTGGTGTCTTAATTTTGAAGAAATTACTAGTCTCTCATGCTTCACTTATATTATTTTGGGAGTCTTTTAGAACAGCATGGTATTTGCTATGGTTATAAAATTGGTCCTAGAATTGTAGGCATCCAAGTTGGGTATAATAAAAACTATCATAGGAAGTGAATTGGATGCTATTATCAATTTGATACTTGATAATTGTTTTGAGATATGGAGGTAGTGATATTAAAGTCATGCTAGTTGGGTGATTATGAATTTAAAGAATGCTTGTGTTGAAGTTAGCAAGTCCCGTAGCATGCACGTATGGTTAAAGTTGTGTAACAAATTTGAAACATGAAGTGTACTTGGCTTGTGCATCCTTATGAGTGGCGGTTGGGGACGAGCGATGGTCTTTTCCTACCAATCTATCCCCCTAGGAGCATGCACATAGTACTTGGTTTTTGATGACTTCTAAATTTTTGCAATAAGTATATGAGTTCTTTTGACTAATGTTGAGTCCATGGATTATACGCACTTTTACCTTTCCGCCTTTGCTAGCCTCTTCGGTACCGTGCATTGCCCTTTCTCACCTTGAGAGTTGGTGCAAACTTCGCCGGTGCATCCAAAACCCCGTGATACGATATGCTCTATCACACATAAACCTCCTTATATCTTCCTCAAAACAGCCACCATACCTACCTATTATGGCATTTCCATAGCCATTCCGAGATATATTGCCATGCAACTTTCCACCATTCCGTTCATCATCATCATGACATACTTTGCTTTTGTCATATTGCCATTGCATGATCATGTAGTTGACATCGTATTTGTGGCAAAGCCACCATGCATTATTTTTCATACATTTCACTCTTGATTCATTGCACCATCCCGGTACACCGCCGGAGGCATTCATATAGAGTCATATCTTGTTCTAGTTTTGAGTTGTAATTCTTATGTTGTAATCAATGGAAGTGTGATGATCATCATTATTAGAACAATGCCCAAAGAAAAAAAGAAGAAAAAAAAGAAGAAAAAAAGAAGAAAGGCCAAAAAAAAGAAAGGCCCAAAAAAAAGAAAAAAAGAAAAAAAATAAAAAAAGTAAAAAGGGCAATGTTACTATCTCTTTTTCCACACTTGTGCTTCAAAGTAGCACCTTGTTCTTCATGTAGTGAGTCTCATATATTGTGCTTCAAAGTAGCACCACATTTTTCATATAGCGATTCTCATAAGTTGTCTTTTTTATACTAGTGGGAATTTTTCATTATAGAACTTGGCTTGTATATTCCTACGATGGGCTTCGTCAAATTCCCTAGGTCTTCGTGAGCAAGCAAGTTGGATGCACACCGAGTAGTTTTCTTTTGTCGAGCATTCATTTATAGCTCTAGTGCATCCATTGCATGGCAATCCCTACTCCTCATGTTGACATCAATTGATGGGCATCTCCATAGACCGTTGATTATCCTCGTCAATGTGAGACTTTCTCCCTTTTTTGTCTTCTCCACACAATCCCCTTCATCATATTCTATTCCACCCATAGTGCTATATCCATGGCTCACGCTCATGTATTGCCTGAAGGTTGAAAAAGTTTGAGATTATTTAAGTATGAAACAATTGCTTGGCTTGTCATCGGGGGTATAGAAGTTGGGAACATCTTTGTGTGACGAAAATGAAGCATAGCCTAACTATATGATTTTGTAGGGATGAACTTTCTTTTGCCATGTTATTTTGATAAGACATGATTACTTTGATTAGTATGCTTGAAGTGTTACTATTTCTTTTATCAATATGAACTTTTATTTTGAATCATTTGGATCTGAACATTCATGCCACAATAAAGAAAATTACATTATAAATTATGCTAGGTAGCATTCCACATCAAAAATTTCTTTTTTAATCATTTACCTACTTGAGGACGAGCAGGAATTAATCTTGGGGATGCTTGATACGTCTCCAACGTATCTATAATTTTTGATTGTTCCATGCTATTATATTACCCCTTTTGGATGTTTATGGGCTTTAGTTTACTCATTTATATCATTTTTGGGACTAACCTACTAACCGGAGGCCCAACCCATATTGCTATTTTTTTGCCTATTTCAGTATTTCGAAGAAAAGGAATATCAAATGGAGTCCAAATGTAATGAAACCTTCGGGAGCGTGATTTTTGGAACGAACATGATCCAGAGGACTTGGAGTGCAAGTCAAGAAGCAGCCGAGGCCCCCATGAGATAGGAGGCCACGCCCCCCCCTGTAGGGCGCGCCCCCTATCTCGTGGGCCCCTCAGGAGGCCACCGACGTACTTATTCCTCCTATATATACCTACGTACCCCAAAAACATCCAGGAGCACCACGAAACACAATTTCCACCGCCGTAACCTTCTGTATCCGCGAGATCTCATCTTGGAGCCATCGCCGGCACTCTACCGGAGGGGGAATCGACCGCGGAGGGCTTCTACATCAACATCCTTGCCCCTCCGATGAGTTGTGAGTAGTTTACCACAGACCTACGGGTCCATAGTTATTAGATAGATGGCTTCTTCTCTCTTTTTGGATCTCAATACAATGTTCTCCCCCTCTCTTTTGGAGATCTATTCGATGTAAACTCTTTTTGCGGTGTGTTTGTCGAGATCCGATGAATTGTGGGTTTATGATCAAGTTTATCTATGAATAATATTTGAATCTTCTCTGAATTCTTTTATGTATGATTGAGTTATCTTTGCAAGTCTCTTCGAATTATCAATTTGGTTTGGCCTACTAGATTGATCTTTATTGCCATGGGAGAAGTGCTTAGCTTTGGGTTCAATCTTGCAGTGTCCTTACCCAGTGACAGAAAGGGTTGCAAGGCACGTATTGTATTGTTGCCATCGAGGATAACAAGATGGGGTTTATATCATATTTCTTGAGTTTATCCCTCTACATCATGTCATCTTGCTTAATGCGTTACTCTGTTCTTATGAACTTAATACTCTAGATGTAGGCAGGAGTCGGTCGATGTGTGGAGTAATAGTAGTAGATGCAGGCAGGAGTCGGTTTACTTTCTATGGACGTGATGCCTATATACATGATCATGCCTAGATAATCTCATAACTATGCGCTTTTCTATCAATTGCTCGACAGTAATTTGTTCACCCACCGTAATACTTATGCTATCTTATCTTATTTGTTCACCCCCCGGGTCTATCTCTTATCTTATTTGCTTTCAATCTACTTTTATTTGCATCTTTTCTTTTTGCATCTATATTATAAAATACAAAAAATATATTTATCTTATCATACTATTTTATTAGATCTCACTTTCGCATGTGGCCGTGAAGGGATTGACAACCCCTTTATTGTGTTGGTTGCGAGTTCTTAGTTTGTTTGTGTAGGTGCGTGGGACTTTTGAGGAGCCTCCTACTGGATTGATACCTTGGTTCTCAAAAACTGAGGGAAATACACCCTCTCCTCTTCGAGGAAAACCAATGCAAGCTCAAGACGTAGTAGTCGCCATCTTTCACCGGCGATGATTGAATAGTGAAATGATATTTGGGGAGCGAGCTAGTGTGCTTGACACGCCGGCTGTGGACTGTAGCCGACGAACCTTCTCGCGTAAGCCATATGCGTACTTGATGGTAACGCAGTAATTTCAAAAAAAATCCTACGATCACGCAAGATCTATCTAGGTGATGCATAGCAACGAGAGAGGAGAGTGTGTCCACGTACCCTCGTAGACCAAAAGCGGAAGTGTTTCAATAACGCGGTTGATGTAGTCGAACTTCTTTGCGATCCAACCGATCAAGTACCGAACGTACGACACCTCCGCGTTCAGCACATGTTCAACTTGATGATGTCCCTCGTGCTCTTGATCCAGTTGAGGACGAGGGTGAGTTCCGTCAGCACGACGGCGTGGCGAAGGTGATGATGATGCTACCGGCACAGGGCTTTGCCTAAGCACTACGATAGTATGATCGAGGTGTGTAACTATGGAGGCGGCACCGCACACGGTTAAGAGAAACTTGTGTGTCTTTGTAGTGCCCCCTGCCCCCGTATATAAAGGAGGGAGGGAGAGAGGCCGGCCCCCTAGGGGCGCGCTAAGTGTATGGAGACCTACTGGGACTTCCATGTCCTTGTAGGAATCCTTTCCCTTTTAGAAGTTGGAGAGAAGGAAGGAGAGAGGGAGTAGGAAAGGGCAAGGTGGGTGCCGCCCCTTCCCCTAGTCCAATTCGGACTCATGGGGGGGAGGGCGCCACCTCCCCTTGTCCAACCTCCTCTATTTCCCGTATGGCCTAATAAGGCCCATTACTTCTCCCGGCGAATTCCCGTAACTCCCTGGTACTCCGAAAAATACCCGAATCACTCGGAACCTTTCCGATGTCCGAATATAGCCTTCCAATATATCGATATTTACGTCTCGACCATGTTGAGACTCCTCGTCACATTCGTGATCTCATCCGGGACTCCGAACAAACTTCGGTTATCAAAACATATAACTCATAATACAAATCGTCATCGAATGTTAAGCGTGCGGACCCTACGGGTTCGAGAACTATGTAGACATGATCGAGAATCATCTCTGATCAATAATCAATAGCAGAACCTGGATGCTCATATTGGATCCTACATACTCTACGAAAATCTTTATCAGTCAAACCGCGTAGTAACATACATTGTTCCCTTTGTCATTGGTATGTTACTTGCCCGAGATTCGATCGTCGGTATCATCATACCTAGTTCAATCTCGTTACCGGCAAGTCTCTTTACTCATTCCATAATACTTCATCCCGCAACTAACTCATTAGTCACATTTCTTGCAAGTATTATAGTGATGAGCATTACCGAGAGGGCCCAAAGATACCTCTCCGATACACGGAGTGATAAATCCTAATCTCGATCTATGCCAACCCAACAAACACCTTTGGAGACACCTGTAGAGCATCTTTATAATCACCCAGTTACGTTGTGACATTTGACAGCACACATGGTGTTCCTCCGGTATTGGGGAGTTGCATAATCTCATAGTCCGAGGAACATGTATAAGTCATAAAGAAAGCAGTAGCAATGAAACTGTAATGATCATAATGCTAAGCTAACAAATGGGTCTTGTCCATCACATCATTCTCCTAATGATGTGATCATGTTTATCAAATGACAACACATGTCTATGGTCAGGAAACATGACCATCTTTGATTAACGAGCTAGTCAAGTAGAGGCATACTAGGAACACTCTGTTTTGTCATGTATTCACACATGTACTAAGTTTCCGGTTAATACAATTCTAGCATGAATAATAAACATTTATCATGATATAAGAAAATAAATAATAACTTTATTATTGCCTCTAGGGCATATTTCCTTCAGTACTATACACCGACGGTGCTCCAGGATATTTTGTATTGCATCTCACACGGTTGGTGATAATAAACTATGTGGGATCTACTTGATTTTTCATCTTGATTTGAATTACATAATGGGGTCACAGCTGCAAAGTATGGTGTTTGAATTGCTAGAACTTCTATCTATAGAGAACATGTAACTATAGGTGTGTCATCAAAAAATTTGGAATTATTCAGGGATCATTTGGACATTTTTATACGGTAATTTGGTTTTCTAGGCATTTCAGGTGCACAATTCAATATTAAACCACATGCACATGCTCCGGTGCACCAAAATGGGTTGTAAACTGATATATGAACGAACGACGCTGCTCGCCGGATCTGGACTGCCAGGGCGATGTGGGTGTTCGCGGGCCGCGCCTCGTGTTCTTTCTGCAACCGTCCCGCTACTGGCCCAGATCGGCGCAGGCAGTCCGGCTCCCGATGAACTGATCACTATGGTCGTCTTCCTCTTGGGAGCCAGGCGACGAAGAGCTACTGGACCAGCTGCTAAACCGGATTCACACGACTGCGCCCCCTACCTGGCGCGCCAAAGATGTCAGTGGAATCGACACCTATGGGATCACGGGAATCCCTACTACGGTTGCGGGGTGCGTGGTCGTGAGAAGAGCGGGATCAGCAATCAACACAAGCACACGGGTCATTTACCCAGGTTCGGGCCGCGAGGATGCGTAATACCCTAGTCCTGCTTTTGTGTGTATATTAGTGTTCTTGGAGTTCTTGAGCTAGCTACGATGAGTGTAACTTGTCCAAGGGGTCCGAATCCTTCTCCTGGATGCCTTGGGCCTCCTTTTATAGTCAAGGGGATCGCCACAGTGGCACACATGAGGTGGCATCGGTATACAGTGGCTAAGCTTATCGCTTAGCCATTACAGGACAACACACATTAAATGCGCCTCTAAGGTGTCCCTTTGCTTTACCGCCACCTCTCCTTGCTTCGACACGCGCCCGGGCCAGTGGTGTGCATGGTGCCATGTAGGATGGCAGGCTGCTGAGGTGGCGCGGCGGTAGGGCCTTCACGAAGATTTGCATGCCACCACGTAGGCACGTGCTGAGTTGCCCTGGAAGCCTCATGTCGACACGTAGATGCCTGCCTAGCTGGTGGGCTGGCAGCTGCATGGGAGTGGCGGTGGAACCTTGGCTGGTGTGGGCCTGGCCGTGGCCTCGCGGATGTCCTTGGCAAGGGTCTTGCCAGGGCCCCATCAAGGGCCTTGCCGCGGCATCGTGGTTGTCCCCGGAAAGGATCTTGCCAGGGGTCTCGTGGATGCCCTCGACAAGGGTTTTGCCGAGGCTCGTCGTCTTCTAATCCTCATCCAACTCTGTGTGCTTCTTGTCTTCACGAAGATCTGCATGCCATCGTGGAGGTGCTTTCCGAGCCTTGGTTCCAATATGGTTGTCGAAAACCTTGGGCTCGAGGGTGGCGCGTTCCGTTGGGGTTGGGCAAACTACCCCGGCAAGGTCTTTGCCGGGGCCGTGGAGGCCACCCCGGCAGGGGTCTTGCTAGGGGACCCTACCTTGCCCTCTTGCTCTTTGTGTATTCGGGCTTGGCATTGCTTTTACCGTCTTGTGGCTTTGATTCCCTGCCCCTGTCCCACTGAAGTGTGGTTGCAGGCATGGCTCTGACTACCCGTGCAAAGGTAAAGGGGTACAAAGTAGTGCCCTTACTTCTGTACACCGACACGTGCTATCATGGAACGGCATCAAGATGCTGGGGTAAAAAAATATTGTCCCATTTGGGCCAGGTTATGGTATAAGCTTCTCGCAAACCAGAGCTTCTCTCACAACAACCATGATGGTTTCGGTAGGGAACGTGCCACCTTGGGGGATGAAACGATATTTGTTGCATCTTCTTACTTTCATTTTTTTTCGTGTCAACATAGAACAACATGAGTGTTTGTGTCAAAACCGGCGGATATCAGGTAGGGGGTGCCGAACTGTGCGTCTAAGGCTAATGGTAACAGGAGGCGGGGGACACAATGTTTACCCAGGTTCGGGCCCTCTCGATGGAGGTAATACCCTACTTCCTGCTTGATTGATCTTGATGATATGAGTATTACAAGAGTTGACCTACCACGAGATCGTAGAGGCTAAACCCTAGGAGCTAGCCTATGATTATGTGTGTTCTTGTCCTACGGACTAAACCCTTCAGTTTATATAAACACCGAAGGGGGCTAGGGTTGCACAGAGTTGGTTACAAAGGAAGTAATCTTCATATCCGAATTGCCAAGCTTGCCTTCCACGCAAAGGAGAGTCCCATCCGGACGCGAGACGAAGTCTTCGATCTTGTATCTCCATAGCCCAACAGTCCGACATATGCATATAGTCCGGCTGTCCGAGGACCCCTTAATCCGGGACTCCCTCAGTAGCCCCTGAACCAGGCTTCAATGACGATGAGTCTGGTGCGCAGATTGTCTTCGGCATTGCAAGTCGGGTTCCTTCTCCGAATATTACATAGTAGATCTTGAACATAAGAATCGTGTCCAGCTCTACAAAACAAATTCCACATACCACTGTAGAGAGTATAGTATCCCACGAGTCCAATCTACTGACAACTCATAGCGTGACATCACACCACGACCCGGTCTTTATTCGAACCGTTTTTATCCCCCCCTCCATATTTCGAGGCGTGGTTTCATTGTCATGTCTTGTCAAAGCAGAGATCATGTCCCCTTATCACGGGATTCTCATCAATGCGGGTATGGGTAAGCCAACTGTGCCATCCACGCGGCGCTTGGGAAATAAGAGAGCTTTAGGGAAAGTGGGGAGGCGCATGATTTTACTGCCTTTATAAAGGGATAAGGATTCCCCTCTTTCACCCACACCTTCTTCTTCCTCTACTCATTCATTCTCGAGCTCCAGCGCCCAAGCACCCATCTCTGCCGCCCAAAAAGCACTCCAACCATGTCTGGATCTGGAGTGCAAGGAAAGTGGATGGCCTCCTCCGTCAAGGAGAAGGATATCAAGAAACTCCGGGAGGTCGGATACCTGGCCAAGAAGATCGCACACCGTCTCCCGGCGGCGGGACAGATCGTCCCTACTCCGGAACCCCACGAGAGGGTTGTATTCCTCCCACACTTCGTCCGTGGGTTGGAGTTTCCCCTCCATCCATTTGTTTGCGGCCTTATGTACTACTACGGGATAGATTTCCATGACCTATTCCCCAATTCCTTCCTCAACATCTCGACATTCATCGTCGTGTGCGAGGCCTTCCTCCGCATCCCTCCACACTTCGGACTGTGGCTAAAGATCTTCAACGTGAAGCCAAAGGTGGTAGGTGGCGAGCACGCCGAGTACGGAGGCGCCATGGTGAGCAACATGCCCAACGTCAAATGGCCATCAGGTACATTCAACAAGTCCATCAAAGGTTGGCAATAACAGTGGTTCTGTGTTACCGAGCCACGCGGCACCAAACGGGCCGCAGCCCCCGAATTCTCATCCGGAGGCCCACTATGGCTCATGTCCTGGTCCGAAAAGGGCCTAGACTGGTCTTCGTCAGACGAGTTGATGATGCTCCAAACGTGTATCAAGAGCATGGAGGACAAGAATATCAAACTTGTTGATGTGGTCCAGGCGATGCTAGCTCGCCGGATCCTTCCATGTCAACACCGGACTTGCAATCTATGGGAGTTTGATCCAGCCAAGCACCAAACCTTGCTGGAGTTCTTCGTCACGACGCACGAAGACATCTGGAAGGTGCTATTTAAGCCCGGCAAGTCGCGGCCGGATACCGCCGAGGATCGCGGGCACCAATTTTCTCGTCCCGCAAGTTCAGTAAGTCTTTATAAGTTTTCTAAGTGTATCCTTTATTTGTATACTTTGGGGAAAACACCTGATATTTCCCTAACTATTCTCCTAGGGCTGGACGAAGAAGGAAGAGCGTATCTACTGTCTGGCTTTGTTGCCTAAAGAACAAGCCGGCCAACTTCTGATGAAGATGCTGGTCCTGGCGCCGTACAAGGCGCCGAAGAAGAAGGCCAATAAGGAGGCCAAGGAGAACAGAGGCGGGCTCCGCCGCAAGAGTACTTCAGATGTGATGTCCGAAGACACCGAGGATCACTCCTCCGCCGAAAAAGACGAGGAAGAGGAGGAGGAAGAAGAGGAAAGCCAGTCCCCCCTGCGAGGGGGAGAAAGAAGAGGACGACCTCCACACGTTTGGAGGCCGAAACGTCTAAGAAGGGGAAAACTTCCCTTCCAGAAAAATCCACCGTAGCCACCGACAGCAGCCCGGAGTGGGAACCCAGGGTCAAGCCCCTGGCCAAATTGTGAGTACAAAGAAACCCGGACACATCCATATATCCAGTCTCAGTTTTGCATAACATTAATGTGTTTAGTCACACATTCTCCAGTCCGGCCGGGTCCGACATCGAGTGATCTTCGTCAGAAGATTCGTTGGACCCGGATGCGATGGACATCGAGACCCTCCCGACGGCCTTCTCCCCCAAAGGCGTGGACAACACAAAGGTGTCGCCCCAAAGGGGCCTAGGCCAGGGCAAAGCTCAGGAGACCGTCGAGGCGGCACCGGAGGGTCAAACCTCGGTAGCCGGACACATGGGGGAGCATACCCCCATGGATGGTGACAGCGGGTGCCGTCCTGAATTCGGCCCCCAGCCAGAGACAATTCTGGGGACCAATATGGCTCCGAAATTAGGCCAGCAACCTTCTTCAACAGAAGGTGGCGCGCCTATTCCACCGGTGACCTCAGTCCATCCAGAGGTGCCGGATACTTTATTGGCGGCGCTGCAAAGCGCTTCCATTATTGAAGAACACTGTACCCTTATGGGCGCGGCGATTGAGAAGGTCTAGTCTGCCAAAAGCGGGCTAACCGAAGCCTGCACCAGCCTTCTAACCGGCTTTGAGGTAAGTAATGAAGTTAGAATGTCACAATATAGATAGTAGCCCCTGAGACACTATCTGGTGTTCGAAAAGAAAGCTGGACAGAGGATCAAATATATTTCGCAGGAGACTAATTAGGAAATACCTATGTGAATGACCAGGCGTCGTTATTGACTGCAACTGCTCATACTGCGGAGGTCTCCGGACTGACGCAGAGTTTGGAGCGGGCCGAAAAGGAGCTCGGCCAGGTAAAAAGGCAATTGGAAGATAACCAAGGTATGGGATAACTTTGTTTGTAATTAATTACAAGAATAGTTATTTTAACTGAAAATGTCATGATATGTATTAGGAGCGGCGACCGAAGTCGAGGCTCTTAAGAAGGCGGTAGCCGAGGCTGAGAAGGAGGTCGCCAAGAAGTAGGCCACTCGTGAAAACCACGAGGCCCGGGTCATTGAAGTTCAACAAGAGCTCCAAGAAGCCATAAAGAAGTGCGAGACCTTGGAGCAGAGTATAATGGATAAAGAGTCCGGACTCACCAAGGCTTGTCAATCCGCACACGTTGCCTGGGCTGAAGCCCAAGGCGCCTTCCAGGAAATCCAGGAGGCTAGCAAGATCGCAGCGGGTAAGGCCTTTATTATGTAGAGCAAATATGCGAAAGAAAGATTTCGTTTACTGCACCGGATTCGGAGTTCTCCAGGGGTGTTTGCGGATCTGCCATGCAGCATGTCTGACGCCACACAATTCTACTGAGCCGAAGAGGGGAGCTCTACGGAGAAGTTGTTCTGGTCGCAATATCTTGCTCCAGAATATCTAGTACCCTTTATCGATCAGCTAAAGCAGCTCGTCGAGCTGCTTAGCGCGACCGAACTAGCCCTAAAGGATTTGATTATCCGTCTATAGCCTGCCGAAGCAATTCCCAGTAGTTACTTCAGGCTCGTGAAGCGGCTGGTTAGTGCTTGCCCTCGACTGGAAGCCATCAAGCGGTCGGTCCATCGAAGGTGCGCGAATGGCCTTTGCCCGCGTCAAGGTGCATTGGGCGAAGATGGATGTCGTGAAGCTGATGACCGAAGGACCGCCCGAAGGGAAAGAGCACCGCAAGCCCGAGCTGTATTATGACAGTGTCCTGGAGGGATCCCACCTTGTGGCGGAGCAATGTGCCAAGGATATTATAATCCCATGAATATATGCATGTTATCCTGTGTTGTAATATGAAACAAGGTCGTTATGTAAAATAATGCTTGTTATTTGAATTTTTACGTCCTATGGGCCATCTTTAAATTAATTCTGAGAGCTGGCCAGTCGCCGGCTTCTGCCCCCACGTAGGAAGTACGGGGGTGTTCGGGATAAATCTAAACACTCTTTACTCCAGATTTTTGGTCCTAAAAGGAGGTGTTTAGCGCGACGAACCAGACAATCGGACTATAAGGATTTATCACCCGCACTTAGCCATAGGAGTTTGACAAAAGAAAGGTAGGCGCAGCCCCTAGTGTTCGGAAGACCGAACATGGGGTATTGCAAAACACCTGATCAGATAAAAACCGATCCATCGCATGATGCATTAGTTATCGCATAATGCGGAAGAAATCGTTAAAGATTTTTTGACCTCTCGAACAGCTGACTAACTCTCGCCGCATCATGACAGTCAATTTTCGGCTTTCTGTACTAAGGTGCTCGTCCAGAAGAACCGGGACACAATCGCAGTAGGTCTCCCTTTACTACCCTAGCCGATATAGCGGAACGTAAGGTAGCAAGCATAGGAGCCGGGCAACCCAACTATTGACCAAAGACATGATTCAGAGCCAATGCATATAATGCTATAATTTCGGGGTGCCGAACTGTACTTTAAGGGTGTGTTTGGTTCCTGGAATGGACTGGAATGGCATGGGTCGGACCTGTTTCTGGGCCTAGTTCTCGTGTTTGGTTGGTACATGGAACAATAACCAACTCGTCCCCGCAGAGCGAATATTCGGCCCAGATGCGGAACCGAGTGGAACCTCCAAATCGGGCGGATGACATGGAACCGCTCCTCGTCTCACCCCCGCAAACCCAATCGAGCCTCACCCTCTGTTGGTGCGCCGCTTCCCCTCGTCTCTCTTCCTCCCTTGATCCAGTCCGCCGCCCCGGTTCCTTCCGATTCTCGCTGCCGGCAGACTCTTCTTTCCTCTCTCTGGATCCGCAGCACCATAGGGGAGTCACGAACGGGGCAGAAGAACCCCCCTCTCTCGATCTAGAGCTGTGTGCTAGCGTTCTTGTAGTAGGGCGGAGGTCTAGGTGGGATTATGGCAGGCTAATATCGGCGCAGAGGTACTTTTTTTAATCATAGCGATTGTCCAGCTGAAAGAGATAGTTCGGCTCGTGGTTGCTTTTTGATTCATGGTTGTTTTTTGATCCAATATCTACTCAAATAAATGCTATCCAGTACGTGTTTGTAGTATATGCTAACGTGTAATATCCTTTTTGATTCAAGGAAGATAAGATCACACAAGGAAGAGAAGATTTGTGTTCGATGGGCTATCATTTATGTGTCAAGCTTGTCAATATATACTGATATGTTGCCTTTCTTAAAAATACAAATGAAATGCTGCCCAAATTTTGAATTTTATGTCATTTCAAGTTTCATTCCGTTCTTCCAACTAAACACCGGAACAGAACCGACCGATTCTACTTTTTTGCTCATACCAAACACAGGAATGGAACCGACCCGTTCCTCTAGAATGGAACCATTCCATTCCATGACAGTTGGTTCCTCAACCAAACACACCCTAAAAGTGTTCGGACTTTCTTGCCGTGTTATGGGGTACAATGAAGCCCCTGGCGAATTGAGGCGTACCAGAATGTACAGGTGCAATAGATAATAAATAAATAGACAAGGAAGAAATTAAGCAAGAAGTTGACGCTGCAAATTATTTTTCGCTGTAATTTGATTAATACGTCAAGGCGTATGTGTACAAGTAGTGCAATATGCGAACAAGGCTATTTAACATACCGCGACCAAGAGCGAGCTGCGTGCGGGTATTTAAAATAGGTATGACGATCATTAGCAGAGACCAACTGAGTATTCCCTTGTACGTCCAAGCCCCTAGCTTCCTTGGTGTATCCGTCCCATGATGGGTCCGGTGATCAGGTTTATCAGAAAAAGCCTTGAGAGGAGAAACACCTGAAAGAAAGAGAAAAAGTGAAGGTATGCGGATCCAGAAGCGGTTGAGCCGCATTATGGACCACGGTCTAGCCGTGCCTCCGCCCGTGCCCATGGTGTTTTAAGTGCGTAGTTGTGTACGCGCGGCATGAATTTCACCGCTTGATTGGGGCTAGGACGAAGGCCGGGTTGCTAGGTGAGCTCTGGACAAGCCGGGCGGTGTTGCTGCAGAGTAGCTCGGACTCGCTTGACGGTGTCCGGGGGCTTTATTGCCGAATTGAGGTTTTGCCTAAGAAGGTTACTCTGTACTTCTGCTGCTAGCCGCGGTGTGCTCCTCCGTACAGAGGGAGCACTCTGTATTTCCATTGACTGTTATAACACTGCGAGGTCCGGGCATCTTTAGCTTAAGGTAGGCATAGTGCGGCACCGTGTTGAAACGAGCAAATGCGGTTCGTCCGAGCAGTGCGTGATAACCACTATGGAAGGGTACGATGTCGAAGATTAATTCTTCGCTTTGGAAATTATCTGGGGATCCGAACACCACTTCCAGTGTGATTGAGCCCGTACAATAGGCCTCTACACACGGTATGACACCTTTAAAGGTGGTTTTGGTGGGTTTGATCCTTGAGGTATCAATACCCATTTTGCGCACTGTATCCTGATAGAGCAGGTTCAGGCTGCTACCACCGTCCATGAGGAGGCATGTGAGGTGGAATCCGTCAATGATAGGGTCGAGCACCAGTGCGGCTGAACTGCCGTGATGGATACTGGTCGGATGGTCCTGTAACACCCCGGACACACCCGCCGGTGGTCGTTACTCCTGGCAGGATCTAGACTGGCCCCACAGATCAATACCAGTCTTTTTTGTGCACTTTGTCCTCACTCGTGCGCACACGGGAGCAACTTCCCGGTCTGTCACCCATCCTGAAACTACTTCAAGCTGAGCATGCTTAACTTTGAAGTTATGTATGAATGGGCTCCCGAAAAAGAAGGAATTTCTTATTGATATGAGTAGTTTATCATCCCTAATAAGCCAGGCTATCACATACACCCCCACTCAGAGGGACTGACGTCCTCGCCGGGCCATAGGAACGTTCCCTCTTGGGACATACATCTGTGCATCTAGTCCTGTACATGTGCCATGTCGTGTGCCACGACGGGTCACAAATGTCATGAACAACATGACCGCACACCTGTCTGCAAACATCCGTGTAACCACGAGGGTCAGCTCTGATACCAATTTGTCAGGCCCAATATGCGACCCTGTCCTAAAGGAACTCGAAGGTCCCACCAAGGATAGAAGCACATATTGGAGATGCTTTTGCAAGGTGGATATCATTACATCGTACCATTACATAATAGAGTGGGATACATACAAGAGACATACAATGCCACACAAATACAACATCATCATACATAAGAGCAACATCCGACTACGGACGAAACACAAACAGAAACTCAACGACATCCACCCTGCTAGCCCCGGCTGCCGACCAGGAACCTATCCCCTGAACGACGAAGCAGGAGAAGAACTCAAAACAAGCAAGCATCGCTCTCACGCCATGATCATCGCATAACCTGTACCTGCAACTGTTGTTGTAGTACTGTGAGCCACGAGGACTCAGCAATCCCATTGCCATGGGTATCAAGACCAGCAAAGCTTAAAGGGTAAGGAAAGGATAAGTGGTGAGGTTGCAGCAGCGACTAAGCATATATGGTGGCTAACATACGCAAATAAGAGCGAGAAGAGAAGAAAACGGAACGGTCGAGAAGCTAGAAGCGATCCTGAAACTACATACGTTCATACATAACCCAAACTGTGTTCACTTCTCAGACTCCGCCGAAAAGAGACCATTACGGCTACACACGCGGTTGATGCATTTTCATTCGAATCTGGTGTCAAGTTCTCTACAATTGGATATTAACAAATTCCCATCTGCCACATAACCACAGGCACGACTTTCAAAAGTTTAAACCCTGCAGGGGTGTCCCAACTTAGCCCATTATAAGCTCTCCCGACCAACGAAGAATATTCCTTCTCCCGGGAAGACGTGATCAATCTCGGAATCCTGGTTACAGGACATTACAACAATGGTAAAACAAGACCAGAAAGACCGCCCGAATGTGCCGACAAATCCCGATAGGAGCTGCATATATCTTGTTCTCAGGGCACACAGGATGAGATAAGCTATGAGTAAAACCAACCCTCAAGTTTCCCCGAGGTGGCCCTGCAGGCTGCTCGGTTCAGACCAACACTTAGAGAAGTACTGGCCTGGGGGGGGGGTGGGGTTAAAATAAAGATGACCCTCGGGTTAATTACTCCCAAGGGAAGCGTTATAGGTTGTTAGGAAAATGTAAAACCAAAGTTGGGCCTTGCTGGAGGAGTTTTATTCAAGGCGAACTATCAAGGGGTTCCCACACACCGGACCACGTAAGAAATGCAAAATCAAGAAACATAACACCGGTATGACAGAAAGTAAGGTGGCAAGAGTGGAACAAAACACCAAGGCCGAGCCTTCCACCCTTTACCAAGTATATAGATGCATTAATTAAATAAGAGGTATTGTGATATCCCAAAGTAATCCTGTCCAACATGGAGCAATCTTCAACTTCACCTGCAACTAACAACGCTATAAGAGGGGCTGAGCAAAGCGGTAACATAGCCAAGCAACGGTTTGCTAGGAAGGGTGAAAAGGTTAGAGTCTGACATGGCAATTTGGGAGGCTTTAAAAACAATAGATAGGTACCGCAACGTAGCGATAGAACGAAGCAACTAGCATAGCAATGATAGTAGTGAGATCTAGGATAACGGTCATCTTGCCTGAAATCCCGCCAGGAAGAAGAACGAGTCCATTAAGAAGACAAACGATTCCTCACGATCGCAACGAAACAGGAACTATCGAGAAGAAGCACAACCGGACAGAAGCAAACAATAAGGTAAACACACCACACATAACCATGACATGATGCACAAACAAGCATGATGCATGACAAGGCTATATGATGCTACTCATGGCAAGAGATGATGCATACAAGACAAACACATCAAAGCAAGTTTAAATGAGGCCAGAAACAACATATAACAATTGCAGTAAGTCCTCATAGGCAAATTTCGAAATTGATCCAGAACTGAATAAATCTTATGTTCAAGTTGTTAAACAGAAAGTTAAGATGCACCAAGATTATCTGCATGAAATTCTAGTCAAGTTACATATAAAGTTCATTTAATTCGGAGCTACGGCCTAGAAGATATGAGCAAAACAAGTCAAACATGGCATTGATGCAAAATGCAATCAAACATCAAGAAAACACTCTCAACACAAGTATGCAACATGATAAGATGAAACTACATGCAATTCTAAGCAAGTTTCATATAGAGCATGCTCAAAACGGAGCAACGGTGCAACACATACACTCCAAACAAGTTATAACAACAATCTGCCCAAAACAGCAACTAGGCACTTTGCAAACAACAAAACAACATGCTAAGGGAAACATATGAGCATAAGCTTGACATGCACTTCATGTACAGATAACATATTTCAAATATCATTTAGTTTCAGGTTCGTAGGCATCAATATTAAACCAAGATGATCAATGCAAAATGCAACTCTGTAACACAGCAGCATAAACATGAGCAGAGTTAATATGATGGCATGTTGGAGGCATGAAACAATGATGCTACAACAACTATACATAGCAAACAAGGGCATGAATCAAAGCACACATAACAAAGATCAAAAAACATCATGGCATCATATACAAAAGGCTCATGGATTAGTGGGAACCAACAAGACAAGATTGAATGTTGAAACAGTTTCAGCAAGTGTAAAACAACAACATTATGATAGCATGTTTGCAAGAATGAAACAAATGCATATGACATCCAAAATTAGCAAAAATGGCATGTGAACAATGTACTTATAGCATGCTTCAAAACATGTAATTGGAGCATCTCCATAATAGGCATGTATCAACGAATATCAAGCTCACAACAAGACATCATGAACTTGACAGAATTCTAGAACAACATATAAGCATGTTCATGGGAATGAAACCATTTGCTACCCATCAAAAGGCATGGCATGATATAGAATAACATAGAAATCAAAACATGTCAACTAAGCATCTCCAGAATATGCATGGATTAGTTGGTAGCTTCAAGCAAACATGGCAACATGATATAGCAGTTTCAGCATTGACAGAAAGTTAATAGCAAGTGGCCCACTTCACAAGCTTTATGCACTCACTACAGGCCATATAAAAATATATGTATTGCAGAAATGCAAATATGGTATAATTATGCTCCTATAACATGTAGACATTATGCTCATAGGATGCACACACAAAATGCAACAAAAATGACAAATCAGCAAGTAACAGCAGCTTTCAGCAGTTAACAAAAACATGCACTTTTGCAACAGGGATTAGTATATCAATATGCACCCTAACATGAATTTAAAGCACAACAACATGTAGAGCATGGAGTGAAGAACATGTGCATATCAAGATCATCATCATAGAATCAACAAGTACAAAGTTATGGCACTCACAGGAGGCATAGATGATGTTAACAAGCAGCAGATTCCAGCAGCTCATATCATATAGCAGTTTTGCAACGAAGGTTTAGGCATCAATACGAACATAAACATGAATGCAAACTAGACCATCATGAATAGCACTCTGAGATGAACATTTTTACATATTATGCACGCAAAATGAAGCAATACACACCAAGTTATGGACATGGAAAGATGCACACATAATAACAGAAAACTGGGACAGTCAAAATTTGCATGCGCGCAGGAGAGCTATAAGACGCATAGAGTGGAGGATAGGGGTGCTCACCATGGGATTTGGCCCAGAGGCGAAGGAGAGGTGGATCGGGCTGGCCGGGGGGAGGGGGCAACTGGGCCGGACGAGGCCCACGTGGCGCAGGATGGCCCACAGGGTCGTCTCCACAGAGGCGGCGGCCCTAGCGCGACGCCGGCGAGGCAGGCAGCGAATCCCGGTCTGGCATGGAGAGGAGCTCGAGGCGGGGTCGGGGTCCTCTATGGCGGAAACGACGAACACCGGTGGTCGGGCGGCGCCTCCTCTGGCGACCTGCCGGCGGGGTCGGTGGAAGGACGGGCGGCGAAGCGGCTTGGCGGCGCGGCGAAGGGCGAGGCCGGGTGGGAGGCGGCGCGGGTGCTCGGGTGGAGCAGCGGGCGGCGGAGGCATGGTGCCCGAGGCTGGCGAGGTCGGCGGCGCAGGCCGGTGGCGCGGGCGATGAAGTCTGGCGAGCGGGCGCGATGGATCGGGCCCAGATCCGTCCCGGGCGGGCTGGCTGCGGGCTTCTATGGGCCCGACGGCGAAGTGGGCGCGGGGTGGCGACATGGCCGGTGGTGATTGGCTGAGGGCGGCGGTGCGGACATGTCCTGCGGTGGGGGAGGCTTTGTCCGGCGGCGCGGAGGGGAAGAAGACTAGGGTTTGCCTGAAATTGCGGGGGAGAGGGGGGTTTATATAGGCAGAGGGAGCTAGGAGTGTCCAAAAGAGGTGTGGTTTTCGCGCACACGATCGCGATCGAACGGTGGAGAGCATGGAGGGGAGTTAGATGGGCTAAGGTGCTGTGGTGAAAGGGTGCTGGGCTGCAAAGAGAAGGGGGTTTTCGGTTAACTCGGTTAACCGTGGGGGCATCAAACGACCTCCAAATGGAACGAAATTTGACAGGCGGTCTACCGGTGATATACCAAGGCCACTCGGCAAATCTCGACCTATTCCGAGAAACTTTTTTGGTGGCTCACAAAACAAGAACTAGGAGGTGCCACGGGCGCATGCGAGTGTGGTTGGGCTTAGAACGGACAACAGAGATAACCGGGGGAATCCGAACGGATGCAAGTTTTGAAAAACATGCAGATGAAATGCGGATGATGACATGTCAAAATGCAACACGCAAGCAAACGACATGGCAATGACGACGAGTAACTGGAAGACACCTGGCGCATCGGATCTGGGGCGTTACAACTCTCCTCCACTAACAAGAGATCTCGTCCTGAGATCTTAGGAACGAGATGGAAGAGAAAGAGGAAGAGGTGAAGTAAGAACGCAAGAGAGAAGATGAACAAAATCATGAGCACTCGGGTAGAAAAGATGAAAGGCGAATATGACAATAATCAAAAGCACAATGAATAGGATAGACTCTGAAACCACTCCAGTTAGAACAAGGTAGAAAAGGAATAAGAGTGAAAGAATTCCGGCAGCACTCCGGCTGGACATGGAAACAAAGGAACATGAACTTCGCAAGACGGGATGACACTTGATGAGATGAACAATGCAATGCCTCTGGAAGAATTGAAAGAATGGAATGAAAAGAACTTAGAAGGAAGGATTGAACGGAGTTGTTGAGAAAATCAACAACGAATGAATCAACTTGTTGTGGACCTATGGGAAAACATCTGAAAACTTGAGGTGACATTTTGCCACAGCCAAATGGTTGAATAGCTGAGAAGAACGAAGAAATGCAAAACTCCACTTCAGAAGAAAATGAAGAATTTTTTGCACTTCGAGACGCGAGAAGAAAATATACTTGAACTCCTCCAACAAGAATCTAGATGAACTCTTGAAGAATGAAATAAAACATGAAGAACCACCATGAAGAACTCCGGTGACAAAAGGATGATGAGATAGAGTGAAGGATGGAAGAATAAGATGAGCCTTGCGGTGATTTGGATGGAGGTTCCGACAAAATGGCTGTGGAAATTCAAACTCCAGCAAAGAATAGATGAAAACACTTGGAACTAGAATTTATTCATCACGAACAAACTCCGAAGAAAGGGATTACTTGGCGATGGTGAAATAAGAATAAGAATTACGTTATGCTTATCCTCATCAAATTTAATTGATGACAACCGGATTTTGCATACTACTTTTTCTTGTTGAAAAGGATTAAGGGGGATATAGCACAAAACTTGAGAAAGTCTTCATGAACCACCGGTGGAATTGGTAAGAATGAATAAATTAAAATGCTAACAATGGAAAATGAATCTAAAGGAACCACTGTAAAAATTCGAAAATGACTGACGAAAGAGAATGAATCACCGGGAAGAATTAGAAGAACAAATATGCTTGAGGGGATTTAGATGCAAAAAACGAAGAGGTAACAAGCTGATTAAAGAATATTGACAGATGCACCGGGATAATTGGATAACGGTAGCTGAAATGTGAGGATGAAGAATTCTTCTCGAATGATGGCCTCCGGTGAGAAGAAACGGAAAAACAACTCCTGACATACTCCGGATGGGTAAGAATAGAATATCTGACAAACGGAATAACTCGAGAGGATAACATGAAGCTAGAACCACGAATCTTTGAGAGAACATGCAAGTTTTAGAGGAAAACCTCTTCTTCGGTCTTCAAATGACGACGAGAAGCACCACCAAAATTACTGAGATACTCCAGTAGAATGGAAACAAGAAGGGTTGAACCAAAGATGAAAAGAATTTGAATGCAGTCTTGGAGAAGGCATGTGACTGATGGAATCTATTCTTACGTCACACTTGAAAATAATTTGAGAATAACTCCAGAATAATTAGAAGAGTCAGGTAAGATCCTGGGAAAAGACCTATGGGTTAGGGCCCACTAAAAAGAAAATACCGTTGAAAAAGGATTGTTGAAGAGATAGATGATGCACCAGAACAATTAGAATATTCGAATTAATTGGAACACAAATGAATCTCCTGAGATGTCTTCCGAACTCCGGAATGATTAAATGGCGAGAGGCGAACGAGCAAGAGGAAACACTTGATCCAAGGAAAGAATATGATAAACCTGAATAACTTGAATTGAGTCCACCGGAGAAGAAAAAGAGATGAAGAATGTCAAACGAGACGAGAATTCACCGGTTGAAATAATTGACGAAAGACTGAAGAGGATCCACACGAATGAAATTGATGCTTGAAAGAGATTCAGGCTCCAAGAAGAAGAGGGTGGGAGGGCGGGAAAAACAAAGGCAACTTGGGAGGAAGAACCGACGAATAGCTTGAAGAGAAAACACCAGTTGAAATAATGCAAAGTCTTCACACGAGTAGGATGGATACTCGATTACAGGTTCTGGCTCCGAGAAGAAAAAGGGTCGGCGGGTAGGAAAAAGAAAACAACTTAGGATTGAACTTGGCAAAGATGAAGAGGCTCTAGTCAACTTGACGAGAAATGCACCGGATGAAAAGAGCTGAGAACCAATGATCGGAAAACCAACTGCGTGATCCTAAAGAAAATTTGAAGGGGAAGAGGATTAATTCAAAACACCTACGTCAAGATTCCTCACCAAAGAGACGAAGGGGGTGAGGAGTAAAAAGAATTACTACTCTCCGAAAACAGTTTTCTTCTAGACTCTACAACGGCCAAATACGATCAATCAAGGGGGCTCCTATGGTGGGTCAAGGCACTGACACCAACTTGTAACATCCCGGACACACCAGCCGGTGGTCGTTATTCCTGGCGGGATCTAGACAGGCCCCACAGATCAATACTAGTCTTTTCTGTGCATTTTGTCCTCACTCGTGCGCACCCGGGAGCAACTTCCCGGTCTGTCACCCATCCTAAAACTACTCCAAGCTGAGCACGCTTAACTTTGGAGTTTTGTCTGATTGGACTCCCAGAAAAGAAGGAATTCCTTATTGATATGAGTAGTCTATCATCCCTAATAAGCCAGGCTATCACAGGTCCCTTCGATCGAAAGTGATCGGATAGGAGGACCACAGTTTGTCTTTTGGGGCGACTGTCTCCATCACGTAAACATCCCTTAGTGCGCGCTTCCACTCCCTTTTGGGGATATGGATAGCATATATCATGTTCACCGTTTTAACTCGGGGAGGAAACTACTTCTGTCCCCCTGTGTTCGATGGCCGGGGTTCCTCGTCGTCGTCACTTTGTGGTCCCTGTTCCTTGTTTTTGGCATTTAACTTGCCGGCCTGTTTAAAGGCCCAACATTCTCTGTTGGTATGATTGGCTGGTTTATCGGGGGTGCCGTGGATTTGACATGGACGATCGAGTATGCAGTCCAGACTGGACAGGCCCGGATTGTTTCTCTTAAATGGCTCTTTTCGCCGACCGCACTTGGAGCCACTGAATCCGGCATTAACGGCCGTGTCTTCGGTGTTATCGCCATTATTTTGACGCTTGTGTCCATTGTGTCGGGGCTTGCTGTTGCTATCTTTGGCTTCAGAAGTGCCAGGTTTACTTGAGGTGCCGTTGCTACTAGCTTGCCAGCTATCCTCCCCCGCACAAAAGCGGGTCATGAGCGTCGTAAGGGCTGCCATGGACTTCAGCTTCTCTTGGCCGAGGTGTCGGGCGAGCCACTCGTCACGGATGTTATGCTTAAAATCCTCTAGGGTTTCGGCATCCAGACAGTCGATGATCTGGTTCTTTTTAGTTAAGAACCGAGTCCAGAATTTCCTGGCTGACTCTCCGGGCTGTTGGATAATATGACTTAAGTCATCAGCATTCGGAGGTTGGACATAAGTGCCTTGGAAGTTGTCAAGGAATGCATCTTCTAGGTTCTCCCAACTGCCAATGGAGTTTTCGAGCAGACTGTTCAACCAGTGCCAAGCTGGTCCCTTGAGTTTTAGCGGGAGATACTTGATGGCATGGAGATCATTGCCGTGGGCCATATGTATATGGAGAAGGAAGTCCTCGATCCATACCGCGGAATCTATTGTTCCATCATATGATTCAATGTTTACGGGTTTAAACCCTTCTAGGAATTCATGCTCCATTACTTCATCAGTGAAGCATAGGGGGTGTGCGGTGCCTCTGTGTCGGGCTACGTCGGGATGCAGCTCAGATGGAGCCGGTCTGCGGTATTCGGCTCGGACAAGTTTGTATTTGTTATATCCGTCTTGGTGGTCGTCGTTGCGCATTGGGACAGACCCCCGCGATCCATAGATTGATCTGGTTTGTCCTGCTCTGTTTTCCAAGTCGTACCGCAGGTCATGTGTGTATCCCCGAGCTGTTGTGTTTCTATTTGTTCGGTGAGGCAGTGCCGGCTGGTGTTCAGGCTGAATTACCGTTTTATCTCGGCCACGGGGTGGTTGGTCAGCCGCATTAGCTGGTAGTGCCGGCTCTAGCGCCTCGTCATCGAATTGAGGTAGCAATTTTCGCTCTGGGTAACTTTTGGTTGGGCGTTCGAGTCCGTATTCCTTGGCTGCCAGGACCTTAGTCCATCTATCAGTGAGCAGATCTTGATCAGCTTGAAGCTGCTGTTGTTTCTTCTTCAGGCTTTTTGCTGTAGCTATAAGCCGACGCTTAAAATGCTCCTGCTCGACGGGATCCTCTGGCACGATAAATTCATCATTGTTGAGGCTCACCTCATCCTCGAAGAGAGGCATGTAATTGTTGTCCTCTAAGTCGTCGTTCACGGCCTCTTCATCGGGGCTAGCTTGCTCGTCTTCCTATTCAACATGTTCGAAACTTGGCTTGGCGGGGTCTTCGTTGTCTTCGGCATCGTCCCGAGTGCTATTTTCTCTTGTGCCAGTATCGCTATTTTTTACCATGGCGTGATTTAGAGCGGCACCGCTGATGTCGGCGCTGTGGCTGCTTCTCAGGAAGTTTATCCTCAACTGGATCATTTTTGTCATCGCCATTGTCTTCTTTAGGTATATCCACCATGTATCTGTCGTATAAGAGGTGGTTGTCCAGCGCCCTGTGGGCGGTGGTTCCGGTTCTTCTCTGGCATTGTCATCCATACCGTCGATGTCTTCGGAGTCGAAATCAAGCATTTCGGTCAAATCGTCGATTGTGGCTATCAAGTGGGTGGTGGGTGGGTAACAAAGTTCTTCATCGTCCGCTTCCCACTCAAGCCGGACATAGTTCGGCCAAGAATCTCTTGACAAGGAGAGAGACTTTAATGAGTTTAACACATCGCCTAGGGGCGAGTGTTGGAAGATGTCCGCAGAGCTGAACTCTAAGATCGGCGCCCGGTCAGATTCGATGGGTGCGGATACACGCGGTTCGGAGCCTATGGCCGGAGAAGAGTCTGAGGTTCCGATGACACATGCCTCGTTGGAGGTCAGATCTGTGTTCGGCTCTAGCGCCACAGAGTTAGCGGCCTCCATGGCGAGGTTAAGCTTCCCGTCCTTGGATGGCGCGCTCTGCTCTGGATCTAGGGCCGGAGCGATTGCATGCTCTATTTCCTGCACACAGTATGACGACAGAATTAGGTCATATTCATCGTGGCGGAAGGGCGCGGCTGTCATGGGCTCGAATTCGTCGAAGATCAAGTCTCCGCGGATGTCCGCGGTGTAGTTCAAGCTTCCAAACCTGACCTGATGGCCAGGGGCGTAGCTGTCGATCAGCTCCAGATGGCCAAGCGAGTTGGCCCGTAGTGCGAAGCCGCCGGATATGAAAATCTGCCTGGGGAGAAAAATTTCACCCTGGACTATGTTGTTGTAGATGATTGAAGGAGCCATCAAGCCTTACAGTGACGACACAGTGGAAATCTCAATGAAAGCACCAATGTCGGTGTCAAAAACGGTGAATCTCGGGTAGGGGGTCCCGAACTGTGCCGGGAACACGATGTGTACCCAGTTTCGGCACCTCTTGATGGAGGTAATACCCTACTTCCTGCTTGATTGATCTTGATGATATGAGTATTAAAAGAGTTGATCTACCACGAGATCGTAGAGGCTAAACCCTAGGAGCTAGCCTATGATTATGATTGTTCTTGTCCTATGGAGTAAACCCCCCAATTTATATAGACACCAGAGGGGGCTAGGGTTACACAAAGTCGGTTACAAAGGAAGGAATCTCCATATCTGAATCGTGAAGCTTGCCTTCCATGCAAAGGAGAGTCCCATCCGGACACACGAAGAAGTCTTCTATCTTGTATCTTCATAGCCCAATAGTCCGGCATATGCATATAGTCCGGCTGTCTGAGGACCCCTTAATCCGTGACTCCCTCAATGAGTGTTTGCAAATTTTTGGGATATTTTGGGGTTCGTGTGGACATTTTATACATTAATTGTGTTTTCTATGCATTCATGTGCATAATTGAAATTTGAAATACATGGACATGCTCCAGTGCATATAAACGGGTTGAAAAATCAAATGTGTGTCCTTGGTTGCAACCTTAGGGCCCATGCAAGAAATGGGAATGAATGTCAAACACCTTTGCCACCGTAGCTCGGCCGCTGTCGGTGTCAAAACAGGCGGATCTCAGGTAGGGGGTCCCGAACTGTGTGTCTAAGGCTAATGGTAACAGGAGGCGGGGGACACAATGTTTACCCATGTTCGGGCCCTCCCTATGGAGGTAAGACCCTACTTCCTTCTTGATTGGTCTTGATGATATGAGTATTACAGGAGTTGATCTACCACGAGATCATAGAGGCTAAACTCTAGAAGCTAGCCTATGATTATGATTGTTCCTGTCCTACGGACTAAACCCTCCGGTTTATATAGACACCGGAGGGGGCTAGGGTTACACAGAGTCGGTTACAGAGAAGGAAATCTACATGTCCGAATTGCCAAGCTTGCCTTCCACACAAAGGAGAGTCCCACCCAGACACGGGACGAAGTCTTCAATCTTGTACCTTCATAGTCCAACAGTCCGGCAAAAGTACATAGTTCGGCTGTCCGAGGACCCCCTAATCCAGGACTCCCTTAGCAGCCCCTGAACCAGGCTTCAATGACGATGAGTCCGGCACGCAGATTGTCTTTGACATTGCAAGGCGGGTTCTTCTTCAAATCCCTAAGTACCTGTTGTAACGAGCAGTGTCCGGCTTCCCATTAATGTTGCACTCCTCGGCTTCTGTACCTTGATAATGGCAGTCTCCATGTGTCAAGCGAATGCGAGAAGTCGGCGCATTTTTACATTTGACACCATGACCATGTAAGTAAATCGTCTATTAAAGAGACGGGGATCCTCAGATCCAAATCACACCATCTTCCCCAAGCGAGGATTCATTAGAGCTTGCCCGAAAAAACCATCCCATCATGGCTGGCCACCGCAGCTCCTCCTCTCGCTCCCATAGCGCTAAACCAGGTGATTGGGTGAAGTGAACCATATCCTACGACCAGTTGGTGGAGTTGCAGACCCTGGGGTTTCTCCTGCCTGCATATCTTGTCCCCGTCCGAACCGGGCTAGCCACTTACGATGTCGGGGAGCAAGCAGATAGTTTCCCCAACCCATCCAGGGAGGAGCGAGTATGCCTTGTTCCTTACTTGCTGAGGGGCCTCAGATTTCCAATCCATCCGTTCGTCCGTGGGCTCCTGGAGTATTACGGCCTCCAGCTGCAGAACTTCACTCCTGCCTCCATACTGCACACCGCAGGTTATGTCGCCCTTTGTAATCTGTTTTCTGGGCTGCGAAGCTCATTTCGAGCTATGGAAGAGTCTATTATGCCTCGTCCCTCGCATTCAGGAGGGATCAATATACAAAGTGGGCGGAGCCAAAATATGGTGCATCACCGGGACCGAATACCTGTCCGGCGCTCCAAAGAAGACATCCGAAGACTGGCCTTCGTAGTGGTTTTATATAAAGGACGTCTGTAAGTGCATCTAGTGCCACCCCTAGTTGATTTTGAAGTATTGACGACAAAGTTGGTTGAGGGACTAATGCGTTTGTGAGAATTGCAGGATAACGCATGTAGTGTCCCTCATTGATTCGGTTTACCTACCGGAGATGACCCCTAAAAATGTATGAAGACATTGAAGACAATGGTGGTGTGTGAAGATATTCACACTGAAGTCTATGACATGAGAAGACATTGAGTGAAGACTATGGAGCGCGAAGACTGAGTCGTTTTGTTGTTTCCTTTTCTTCTTTGTTGAGTCATAGGAACCACCGTACTGTTAAGTGTGGTCCAAGTGAACTAAGTCAGAGTGACTAAAGTGATGCTCAACCCAAACCCTATGTCTTCGAGCAAAGACAATGAGAGCAAATCTTATCCAGAGCTAGATGAGTCAGCTTTGCTTGTAGCCCAAGTAAAGTTGCCGTGTGTGTTTGAAATCTGACAGTTGGAACACGTGTCAGTTCCTTAGTGACCCAGGATCATTTTAGACAAATCAGGTCGGGTTGCCTTGTGGCTATAAATAGCCCACCCCTACACCACAAATTGGTGGCTGCTCAGAGTTAGTTTACGGCTTTTGTCGTTTTGAGAGCAACCCACCTCGAAGCCTTTGAGAGAGAAATCCTTGCGAGGACAAAGCCCAAACACCCAGAGCCAAAGAGTGTTAGGCATCACTGAAGTCTTTCTGTCTGTGTGACCTGAAGACTTATTACACTTGAGGACTGTGTATCCTCCAGCCGGTTAGGCGTCGCGTTTTGAGCATCCAAGAGTCATTGTGGATTGCCGGGTGAACGAAGTCTGTGAAGGTTCGGAAGTCTACCTTGAAGACTTACCAGAGTGATTGGGCGAGGACTGGGTGTCCTTAGCTGAAGGGGAATAAGGTGAAGACACGGTCTTCTAAGTTGAATCTCAGCCTCCCTAACCAGACGTACAGTTGTCACAGCAACTGGAACTGGTCCAACAAATCCTGTGTCTTCAACAAGTGACTGGTTCTATCTGTTCCCTCCTTTACTTTGAGTTTGTCTTCGTGAAGTCATTGCTTATCTGTCCTATCTGATTGACTTCATTGCTTGACTACTATTGTTGATTGGCTTCATACTATCTTCCTTCCTGATCCTACTACCTAGCTACTATTAGTCTTTGTACGTTAACACTATTGCATACTTGACTATGGCTTGCTTGTTGTAGTTTATCTTCCGCTGTATATCAATTAGGTCATTTCTATTGTTTGTCTTTGAAACTTTCACGTTTTGAAGAATTTGATAAAAATCGCCTATTCACCCCCCATCTAGTCGATAACTAGCACTTTCAATTGGTATCAGAGTAAGGTACTCCCTTGTTCTGTGTGATTCGGTTTAACCACCTGGAGTTTAGCTATGTCGACTGCAGGGATAATCAAAGTCTCCACTGCCTGCCCCATGTTTGATGGAACTGAATATCCCTACTGGAAGAATAAGATGCGTATGCATCTTGAAGCCATTGATGTCGACCTCTGGTATGTCGTCAAGAATGGCGTTCCCAAAACTGGTGAAGGTGTCACCCCTACTGATGTCAAGAAGTTCATTCAACTGGACTCGACTGCAAAGAACATCATCTGTGTTCATCTGACCAAAGGACAGTATGGCCGTGTGAGTGCTCTAGAAACGTCAAAGCTAGTCTGGGACTAGCTATCCAAGGTCAATGAAGGCGTCTCTACACAGAGAGACCAGAGGATCAGTGTTCTTCGCAATCTCTTCAACCGCTTCAAGAGAAACGACAATGGAAATATCCAGCTCACATTTGATCGCCTCACCAACATCACAAATGAGCTTCAGGCTCTCGGCGCCACTGAGATCACCAAGCATGAAATCGTCAAGATGCTGCTGAGATCCCTTGACAGCTCCTTTGACACCCTTGCCCTCATGATACAAGAACGTCCTGACTTCAAGACTCTCGATCCGTCTGATATACTTGAGAGGCTCAACACACATGAGTTCCATCTTTCTGAGAAAAGAGATATCTATGGCCCCAACTATGGCCGAACTCGTGCTTTGAAGGCAAAAGTTGTTTCCTCATCTGAAGAAGAAGAATCTGATTGCGGTTCTGATGATCCTGAAGACATTGGAAGGGAGCTTGCTATGCGTGTGAAGAAGTTCCAGAAATTCACCTAGAAGAAGGGCTTCAGAAAGTCTTCACGATCCAGTTCAAGAAATGATGAAGCTTCCACTCAAGACAACAAGAAGAGAACATGTCACAAGTGTAAGAAGCCTGGGCACTACATCTCTGAGTGTCCTCAGTGGGACAACGAGAAGAAGAAGAATAAGAGCAAGGAATATGACTCTGATGACAAGAAGAAAAAAAATCTTCAAAGTCTTCTTCCAAGTCCACATCAAAGTCTTCATCTCGTAAGAAGAACTCATCTGGCAAGGCTCGTGCTTTTGTTGGCAAGGAAATGGATTCAGAGGAGGAGTCTGCTTCTGAGGAGGCAAAGGTGGAATTTGAAGATGAATCCGACTCTAGTGTTGCAAGTCTGGCTCTAGCCACTGCCTACGTTGCCAAGTCCATCTTCAACACTGAAGACAATGACTCCCACACCAACGCTGATGATGACAAGGACGATCCTGCTCCCACCTACTGCTTCATGGCACGCGGTGCCAAGGTAAAATCATGCGATGCTTACTTTCAAACATCAAGTGAAGATGACTCTGATTGTGAATCTAAACCCAGCTACAAAACACTTGCTAAAATTGCTACTGAACAACAAAGGGCTATGGAACATACTCAAAAACTGTTAGACAAAAGCGATGACCTGTTGGACGCGGAAATGACACGTTCACAGTCCTTAGTTGAAGACATAAAAAATCTTCATGCTAAGTATCAAGAACTTGAAAGTCTTCATGAGACGCTCTCAACCACTTATGAAAAGCTCTCCTATGATTATCTTCAAAGGAAGCAAGAGCTTGAGAAATTGAAAGCGACTCATGAAGATCTTCAAAAAGAGAATGAGTCATTTCGCGCTCAACAGATCAGTGCCGCTCAGGATGAATTTGAACCACCATGTTTAAAATGCATTGAGCGTGATAACGCTGCCTCTGTTGCTGAATGTTCCACTGCTACTACTGTTGCTCTGTCTTCAACTACTGATGTGGTAACTAACCCCTCTTCTGAGGATACCACTTCTATTGTTGATGAAAATGCTAGGTTGAAGACATTGCTTGAAACAGGGATGTATAAAAGTCTGAAAGGGCATCAGACACTTTGTGATGTCCTCAAAAAGCAGATTCTGAACCGAAACCCTAGGAAAGAGGGTGTTGGGTTCGAGAGGAAAATGAATGCTGATGGTTCCTACTGGAAGCCTGAGCAGTATCCCAAAACCACATGGGTTGCTGCAAAGGAACCTTCAGTGGATCCATCCACTTTATCTGGCTTTACCTGTGCTAATCCTATTATCATTGATGAATCCTTTGATGCAAACTAGAAATTGTTCAAAAATCAGAATGGTGAAGTGTTTGCTAGGTATATTGGTACTAACTATAGGAATGGACCGCCAATGAAGAGGATCTGGGTTCCCAAAAGCTGTCTTGAGAATCTTCCTGTGAATGTTGTCATGACACCACCAGGGAAGAAGACAAACCCCAGACCAAAGGCGTCACATGGTCCAACGGCTTCATATGGAAACATGACTCACCAGAGTCACCCTAACGCCAATGTTTTGCAGGGAAATCGTACTCCAACTTATGAATATGAGCGTGTGTCTTCAAATCGCTATGTTCATAGTACTAAGAACTTTTCTACTTATTCATATGAGTATCATTCATCTCCTGCAAGGCTATTTGCTAGGGCTCCAAAGCCGAAATTCTCAGATGCTGCACTTAGACTCATTGCTTCTAAGCCACCCCTAAAGATGTGGGTGGTGAAGAAGAACTAACTCTCTTTTGCAGAACATGGTCTCCAGCCAGCAATCAAAGGCGTCCGATATTATTGCTGGGGACCTAAAACACAAAGGGACGCATGATAAAATGACTTACTATGTATTCCACATATGAGTCGCTTACCTGTCATACTGTGTGCTAAGTTTCATCTATGTTTTGATAATCCAAGTGTGCATCAACTACTTATGCTTCACAACATACATTGTGAAGCCTATCCTCCTAACTGCGCTGTAGGGTATGACACCTCGTGCTTCAGAATGGATTATGGACAGCGGATGCACTAATCATATGACTGGTTGTCGAAGTCTTCTCATGGACTCAACCTTACGTCCATCCGACAAGAGTCAAATCACATTTGCTGACACTGGTAAAGGCAAGGTATTGGGTCTAGGTAGAGTTGCAATCTCAAAGGATCAACACATGGATAAAGTGATGCTTGTTGAATTCCTTGGATTGAACTTAATGTCAGTCTCAATGCTTTGTGACTTAAACATGATTGTGATATTCGGAAAATATCGTTGCCTTGTACTAATGGAATCTGACAAGTCTCTAGTCTTTGAAGGGTATAGGAAAGGTGATCTATACATGGTAGATTTCTCAGCAGGTCCACAACTTGCCCTATGTCTTCTTGCAAAAGCTTCAGAATGCTGGCTCTGGCATCAAAGGCTGGGGCATGCTGGCATGAGGAACTTGCACACTCTCGTCAAGAAGAAGCATGTATTAGGCATCAAAGGTGTCAACTTCAAGAAAGATCATTTGTGTGGTGCCTGCGAAGCTGGGAAGATGACAAGGGCCAAGCACCCCTCGAAGACAATCATGATGACATCTCAACCCTTTGAGCTGTTGCACATGGACTTATTTGGCCCTACTCACTACTCCACCCTCACAACAATGGCGTGTCTCTATGCCTTCGTCATTGTTGATGACTACTCAAGATATACATGGGTGCACATAATTCTCTACAAGACTGAAGTATAAGATGTTTTTAGACAATTCGCCAATCGAGCAATGAACAATTATGGCGTCAAGATCAAGCATATCAAAAGTGATAACGACGCTGAATTCAAGAACACCGGCCTTGATCTTTATCTGGATACAATGGGAATCACTCATGAATTTTCTGTTCCGTACACACCTCAGCAAATGGCATTGTTGAGCGCAAGAACAGAACCCTCATTGAGATGGCTCGAACAATGCTCGACGAGTACAAGACACCAAGAAAGTTCTGGCCTGAAGCTATTGATACTGCATGTCACATCATCAACCGTGTTTACATCCACAAGCTTCTGGGCAAAACATCCTATGACTCCTTATTGGCAAGAAGCCAAATGTCAGCTACTTCAGAGTCTTTGGTGCTAGGTGCTGGATCAAGGATCCCCATCACAAGTCAAAATTTGAACCCAAAGCTCACGAAGGCTTCATGCTTGGCTATGGAAAGGATTCGCACTCTTACAAAGTCTTCAACCTCTTCCACTACAAAATCGTTGAAACAGTGGATGTGCGATTTGATGAAACCAATGGTTCACAACGAGAGCTCATGCCAAGCACACTAGATGAAGCTCCTTCTAGTGAATCTATCAAGCTGATGGGAACTGGTGAAATCATGCCCTCTAAAGCACAGCCTGAAGAGGAACTTATCATTTCTGCACCAAACCAACCTAAAGACAATGCTCAGACCGAAGACAATCCTTCCAATGATGACAATGATCAGCATGAGCAAGGTCTTCGTCCAGTTCATCCTCGTGTTGCAAATGAAGTACAAATTGAGAAGATAATTGATAGCATCAAAGCACCTGGTCCGCTTACTCGATCAAGAGCAACACAGTTAGCAAATTTCTGTGGGCATTTTTCATTTGTATCAATATCTGAACCCAAGAAAGTTGTTGAAGCCTTTATGGAACCTGAATGGATTCAAGCCATGCAAGAAGAACTTCAACAGTTCAAGCTGAATAATGTTTGGGAACTTGTTAAGCGCCCTGACCCTGGCAAGCATAACATTATTGGCACAAAATGGATATATCGGAACAAACAAGATGAGTATGGTCAAGTCATCAGAAACAAAGCACGTCTAGTGGCACAAGGATATACTCAAGTTGAAGGAATTGACTTCGATGAAACATTTGCTCCCGTGGCTAGGCTTGAAGCTATTCGCATACTGCTAGCCTATGCGAATCACCACAACATCCTGCTATATCAAATGGATGTGAAAAGTGCTTTCCTCAATGGCAAGATTGAAGAAGAAGTGTATGTTGCTCAACCACCTGGCTTTGAAGATCCAAAACATCCTGATATGGTGTACAAACTCAACAAAGCACTGTATGGCCTCAAACAAGCTCCTGCGCTTGGTATGATACAATCAAAGACTTCCTGAAGAGCAAAGGCTTCAAACCAGGATCCCTAGATCCCACACTCTTCACGAAGACATATGATGGCGAACTGTTTGTGTGCCAAATATATGTGGATGACGTAATCTTCGGCTGCACCAACCAGAAGTATAGTGATGAGTTTGGATACATGATGCAAGAGCAATATCAGATGTCCATGATGGGTGAGCTGAAGTTCTTCCTTGGTCTTCAAATTCGTCAGCAAAGAAATGGCATCTTCATATCTCAAGAAAAATATCTCAAAGATTGTCTAAAGAAGTTCGGAATGCAAGATTGCAAAGGTTACACGACGCCAATGCCAGCCAAACATCATCTTGGTCCCGATGACAATGGTAAAGAGTTCGATCAAAAGGTATACCACTCCATGATTGGTTCTTTACTTTATCTATGTGCATCTAGGCCAGATATTATGCTTAGTGTTTGCATGTGTGCTCGATTCCAAGCGGCACCAAAGGAATCACATCACTTAGCTGTGAAGCGAATTCTTAGATATTTGGCTTACACCCCAACACTCGGATTATGGTATCCAAAGGGCTCAAGGTTTGATCTGGTTGGATTCTCGGATGCTGATTATGCTGGTGACAAGGTGGATCACAAGTCAACATTAGGAACATGTCACTTTCTGGGACGATCACTTGTCTATTGGTCTTCAAAGAAGCAGAACTGTGTATCACTCTCAACTGCTGAATCTGAATACATTGCTGCTGGATCTTGTTGTGCTCAACTTCTGTGGATGAAGCAAACTCTCAAGGACTATGGCATCGATCTGAAGCAAGTCCCTCTCTTTTTCAAGAACGAAAGCGCCATCAAGATTGCCAACAATCCAGTTCAGCACTCGCAGACAAAGCACATTGAAATTCGTCATCATTTTCTCAGAGATCATGTCATGAAGAAAGATATTGACATCATTCACGTCAACACTGAAGAGCAACTGGCAGATATCTTCATGAAGCCCTTGGATGAGAAAAGGTTTTGCAAGTTACGGTGTGAGCTAAATATCTTGGAATCCTCAAATGTCCTGTGATCAGGCACACATCCTAACACTTATGCATGTTGATGACTTAGATGTGCAACACACGAAGTAAAGTAAATCTTCAATCAATGAAGACTTACATTCTAAGTGTGAATACATTAACATGGAATTTGACTTCAGAGCACCACGATAATTGTGTGCCGTGTCTGGGTCTAATACTTCCTATACGGTGGGTAACGCCACCACCAAAATTTCTTGGTTTGAAGTGTTTCACTCATGGCGTTATTGTTGAATATCCTCGCATATTAATTTGTCTTCAACTTTCAACTTATCTTCATAATTTACTTGACTATGTTGAGTTGATTGCTTTCTCATATATATATATATATATATATATATATATATATATATATATATATATATATATATATGCTAGTATTTTGTCTTCTACAGCATTCACTTATAGCTATGTCTTCATTGTTGAATCTTTTGAACTAAGTGAATGTGACCGGACCCTAATCTCTCTATGCTTACTATCGCAAACTCTATCTGTCCAAATCATATGCATTCTATGGAAACTGTCGAATGTCTTCTCTGCATCCTTGTCAGCAGAAGACACAAAGACAAACATCAAGTCCTATTCAAATGATTCATCTTTATTGCCGATATCCGGAGAAGCCGGAACAACCATCCGACAAACTTGGCGGGCGTGGGAACGTGGGACAACTCTGAGTATGTTGCATGCTTGCCACGTGTCCCACGGATGTGAACAGATAGGGGCACCTGCGTAATTGTGCTGTGCCGCACAACTACTTATAAATACGTGTCTCCTAGGGTCAAGAAAACCTTCTTCCACCTCTCCACCTCGTCAAAACCCTAGCGCCACTGCTAGCTCTCGACGATGCCGGCGACGAAGCGCTTAGCTGCCGCGACTTCTCCGACGCCGTACTCACGCCGGCCGCGGGCATCGTCCTCTCCGCCGCCGCCATAGGTGTCCTCCGTCGCCAAGTTAGGGCACGGTGGATTGAACTGCTCGGTCTCCTTTCATCCCATCTAGCAGTTCTTCGTGTGGTAAATATAACTCTATTTTTACCAGCCTTTTGATCCTCAATGATTCATCCAATTTACCAAAATTGGTTTCTGTCTATACAAGTGAGATCTATTCTGTCTGCATCTCATACTTCCTAGAATATTCACTTAAGCTTCACATCTAGTTAGATTCCTCACTTGAACTTATTCACGATTCGTAAAAATCTGGAACCGACTCTCAACATATAAGTGAATGTCTTCGCAACATGAGGTCAATGTCTTCAAACTGATTTATCTTCAAAATCTTCTGAGAATGCATATGACCTCTTCCCCTTCCCTCGCATCTCTAATGCTGTCACAGGTACATGTCCGTGGGAGAATCCCTAGGTTCTCATAGTCTGCATTCGTTTGCAGAATTCTTACAGCAAAACATTGATTCTCCTGAAGCCAGTTCCTGTCTGACCAGCAAGCGAAAGCCTTTGAAGCCTTTGAACATATTGAAACCGTTCAGTTTGAAGTTCATGGCTGCAGAGAAATCAGTAAGGAGGGGTGGCAGACAGCGTCGTGGGGGAACTTCAAAGGATCTGCCTGATGATCTTGCAGAAATCTACAAAACAGATCCTGAAGAGGATTACAATCAGCGCAAGACTCGAATCCAATGGATTCGACGCTATTGGGCTGAACAATGGTTCAAGTACAAGTTCGTGACCCAGGAGTACGCAGAGAAAAATGCTATCAAGAGTCCTTGGGGTGATATTCTCTATCGAGGCCTTCCCCCCAAGAACAAAGCTAAAGCCATTGCGCAAGAATTCTATCCTTGCATGGTCCATGGACCACAGCCTGAAGAAGCCGACCCATCATCATTGCTCTGGTGTCGTGACGACAATCTCTTCAAGCGCAATTTTCAGTATGCTAAGGCTTCGGCAAAGGAAAACAAGAAGTCATGGGGATTAGACTTCAATCCTTGCCCCTCTGCTCCCCGTGATGATGGCACACGTGAAGCTGAAGAAAACAGAATTGGCCCCGTTGCAAACCTTGATGGCCTCATCTCCTACATCTTGGTACAAGGTGCCAAAGTGGATCATTCTGACAATGATGCTGATTCTGATGAAGCCCCAGCTCCTCCTCCAAGGCCGCAGAAGCCAAAGAAGATTAAGGCTTCATCATCAGCTGCACCTTGTGTGAAGCCACTGGCCACTGCACGTCCTGAAGCCAGTGCGCAGTCTGAAGATCTTTCACGCATCTCCAAGAAGACGGAGAAGAAAAAGAAAATCATCAAGAGTACTGAACAGGCTTTGACTCCTGCTGCTATTCTGCGTGAAGAGCCCATTGATCTATCCAGAGATGACGATCTTGCAGATGATGCTCTTGAGCAACTGATCAAGAGCAAGGAAGAAGAAGAGATCTTCAACAACTTGCCTCTCTTTGATGTGGCAATCATCCATAACTTCATTGATGAGTGGTTTGACACACCAAATCTCAGCTTTGATGATCTGCAACTTCCAATTGGCCTCAGCGTCGCCTTCAATGGCGCCATTGCTTCTGAGCTAGCTATTGCTCAGCGCATCGTCGAATTGAAGCACAAGATTGACTATGAAAAGGCTCAGTCCAAGAAACATGTGGACATGCTCAACATGCAAGATGTCAGGAACTTCAAGATCATGTTGCACGAGCTCAAAGAAGCCTTTCTCAAGAAGCGTGAAGAAGCTCAAGGCTCCAGAGAGCGTATGAAGAGTCTGGCTGACAAGTGTGTGCTTGCCTACAATGAGGCTGAGAAGCGCAAGGCTCTTGGTCGTCCTGGCATCGACCCCAGGATGGCTGCAAAGAAGAAGAAATCGACTGTCCAATCTGCACCTTCAAGGCCAGATGAACCTCGCTTTGTCTTCCCAAGCAGCATGACGGGCTCGAAGCCAAGAATCACGTCAACCGCTTCAGAACAGAAGAAGACAAGGGCTGCAGAGGCTGAAGCCAGAAAATGGAAAACCTCAGAAGCCTCTGAAGCTGCTCCCTCCAAGAAGAAGCGCAAGATCAAGAAGAGTCGGGCTGCTCCCATAGAGCCCCTTGTTGTTGAACCCATCTCAGTGGTTCGTCCTGCATCTACAACTCAAGAGCTTTGCATGACTGTTCATGAGCCCGCTTCCACAGAGGCTCCTGAAGCAGAAGAGATTCCAGCAGTTGATCCCATCACTGCTGAAGACATTGGTCATCATGACAATGTTGAAGATGATGAAGTTCTTCCTCAAATTGAATACAATGTGGTATCATCGCCTGTTCGTACGAACATCGAAATCATCAGCATTGGTCGTCCTCTGACGCCAATTGCTCAGGATGATTCATGGGCTGATCGCCCACAAGAACAAGACTCCCCCCGCTCTCCCCAACAACAACAAACCACACCATCCGTACAAGTTGAAGAGGATGAGGACCTGCCCACTCCATCTCCAAAGGCGTCGCCTGTACTACAAAGGCTTCTCAAAGGACCAAGGCCTCAAGCCCCTCTTCCGAGCATTCCAGAAGGAGAAGTGCACCATCAACCTATTGCACGTTAAGTGTTTTCAGAAGCCACTCCTGATGTGAATGTCTCTGAGTCTGAAGCACCAGCTGCTGAAGACAATCCGGCTGCATCAGCCGATGACGAACATCAAGAAGAACATGTCCATAGTCCCCCCATTCCTGAAGAAACTGTTCATGAAGTGAACGTGTCTGTGCCTGACCCTCCAGTTCAGCAAGTGGATGTTGAAAATCCTGAAGCTTCCACTACCAACGCAAGTGAAGCTCATGACATTGTCATGACTGAAGCTAATGTGGAGCTTGAACCAAACAGTGTGCCTGAAACCAATGAGGCAACTGCTTCTGAAGCACCTAATGTGCAGCCCGAAGCCACTGTTGCTGCCACTGCTCCTCTTCCGCCACCAAGGCCCTATACAATTGAGCAAGCATACAACCATGGTGAGCTAATCACCATAAGATGGCCTGTTCTGGTCCCTCCGCCTACTGTCTCTGGTCCTCAATTTGACTATCACATTGAGCATAGGCCTCAGGTCCAGAAACCAAAGCCAGGACTGCCAAGGTTTCCTGGTACTGCCACATCTGTCGGGTCTTTCAATGCAAATGGCTTCAAGAGCCACAAAACATTCTTTGACAACTCAAAGAACCCCTACACGAAGCCAAGAATATCATCAGATCGGTTCTGGAGTCATCAGCAGCGAAGCTATTACTCCTGTGTTCTGTATGATCAAGGGAGCATCTTCCCTCATATGCGCCTCGACACTGAAGTCATTGCTGGACTATCGTGCTTAGAAGAAGCACTTGATTGTTTTCATGATGCTGGTCTGCTCAGCTTTGTCACAAACAAAGAACATTGGAATGAAGAGCTATTGCTTCAATTCTATGCTACCCTCCACATTCGCGGCTACAACAGAGATATCAAGACCTGGGTTCTCGAGTGGATGACAGGAAATGCTCATCATGAAGCCAAAGCTCTTGACATCATTGAGCTTACATGCTATCCACTCCCGGAGATCTATATGAACCTGGTTGTCAAAAACACCGCAATGCACTAGAGAGCATCTTCCATAAGCCTGAACCCAATATGAGCCAGATGTTGAGCATGATGAAGCCTTTGCCACGTGATGCTGAATATCCAATGGATTTCTTCGTTGATGACCTTGAGTATCTGTCGCGCACCATATATCACATCATCAGGCGGACTCTATGGCCTATCAAAGGACATTCATCAGCTGCAAAACTCGAAGGAGCCATGAAGGCATTGGTCTTTTACATCCTCAATGGCATCAGCTTCAATGCGCAAGATTTCTTCATCAGGCAACTGGTTGCATCTGGATCTGACCTCTTCGGAATGAAATTCTATGCTCCATGGGTCATGCGCCTCATCAAGCAACACTCTGTTGTCAACTATCAACCATCTGCTCGGAATCATGTGATCTTCCTACCAGAGGTTGATATGTTAGTTGAAGCCATATACCCTGAACCTGCCAAGACACCTCTCTGTCTTCAGAATGCTGAACATCAAAGCTTCACTCAGCCTATGGAAGGAGTCCAAGCTGTCACGCGTGTCTATCCGATGGCTGGAAATATTCGTCTGCCTCATCGTGCATCAACTGAAGCCACTGCGAGCACCATTGCTCAGAGGCCTCGGAAGCGCTCTCGGGTCCTCAGTGACCGAGAACTTCTTGTTGCCCTACATCAGAAGCAAGATAAGCATCATTTTTGGCTCAAGCGTCAGATGCAAAGCCTCTTGGTGGATGTAAATCGCATTCGAAACCTTGCCACCAAGAACGCTTTTTTCACTCATGAAACTTGTTGGCGATCATGGAAGAGTTTGACCCTGCTCAGTGCTGAAGCTGATCTTCAAGACGATGGCTTCACTGAAAGATTCAAGTTTGACTCCACTCCTCCACGGAATGCTGTCCTACAAAGAACTCCATCTCTTGAAGACTCTGATTATTCTTCCTCCACGGCAACTATCAATGCCAATGTCATCGATGATGAAGACAATGCTACTTCACCGCCCCCTACTTCTGCACGCATCGACACTGCACCGAGTTCGTCTGCACTGCCAAACGATAACGACAACCCTGCTGCTTCAACTACTCCTCATGAGGACGAGTAGATGCTCTATGTCTTCAAACCTTTTTGGTCATTACTAACAAAAGGGGGAGAAGCATATGAGTTGATAGTCTTCAAGCGGGTTCATAAGGGCGGTTGCTTTATATTTTTTCCTAGTGCTTACAACTCTTGCCTTTCATACACTTCGTTCTTTGAGTTGTAACACTTAAACTTGATGGTCGTCTGCTACTTATTTGTGTTTCCACGTGCGATGATAACTCCCGCACTTAGATCATTCTGCATGCGTCCATTTTTCATTATGCATGTCATTCTCTTAGCTATATCATTTCATGCATGATGAATTATCTTCATAAGTTGAAGAGGATCTCCACAAGTACAACCTGCCATGTGCATTTGCATTCCAAAAGCAAAATATTTATATGCACATCTTCAGGGGGAGCCCTTGCCACTTATGAAGACAATACACTATCCTTTACAATTTCACATACTTCTTTCCCGTTGAAAACTTCAACCAGTTTGTCATCAATCACCAAAAAGGGGGAGATTGTAAGTGCATCTAGTGCCACCCCTAGTTAGTTTTGGAGTATTGACGACAAAGTTGGTTGAGGGACTAATGCGTTTGTGAGAATTGCAGGATAACGCAGGTAGTGTCCCTCATTGATTCGGTTTACCTACCGGAGATGACCCCTAAAAATGTATGAAGACATTGAAGACAATGGTGGTGTGTGAAGATATTCACACTGAAGTCTATGACATGAGAAGACATTGAGTGAAGACTATGGAGCGCGAAGACTGAGTCATTTCGTTGTTTCCTTTTCTTCTTTGTTGAGTCATAGGAACCACCGTACTGTTAAGTGGGGTCCAAGTGAACTAAGTCAGAGTGACTAAAGTGATGCTCAACCCAAACCCTATGTCTTCGAGCAAAGACAATGAGAGCAAATCTTATCCAGAGCTAGATGAGTCAGCTTTGCTTGTAGCCCAAGTAAAGTTGCCGTGTGTGTTTGCAATCTGACCGTTGGAACACGTGTTAGTTCCTTAGTGACCCAGGGTCATTTCGGACAAATCAGGTCGGGTTGCCTTATGGCTATAAATATCCCACCCCCTACACCATAAATTGGTGGCTGCTCAGAGTTAGTTTACGGCTTTTGTCGTTTTGAGAGCAACCCACCTCGAAGCCTTTGAGAGAGAAATCCTTGCGAGGACAAAGCCCAAACACCCAGAGCCAAAGAGTGTTAGGCATCACTGAAGTCTTTCTGTCTGTGTGACCTGAAGACTTATTACACTTGAGGACTGTGTATCCTCCAGCCGGTTAGGCGTCACGTTCTGAGCATCCAAGAGTCATTGTGGATTGGCGGGTGAACAAAGTCTGTGAAGGTTCGGAAGTCTACCTTGAAGACTTACCAGAGTGATTGGGCAAGGACTGGGTGTCCTTAGCTCAAGGGGAATAAGGTGAAGACACGGTCTTCTGAGTTGAATCTCAGCCTCCCTAACCAGACGTACAGTTGTCACAGCAACTGGAACTAGTCCAACAAATCCTGTGTCTTCAACAAGTGATTGGTTCTATCTCTTCCCTCCTTTACTTTGAGTTTGTCTTCGTGAAGTCATTGCTTATCTGTCCTATCTGATTGACTTCATTGCTTGACTACTATTGTTGATTGACTTCATACTATCTTCCTTCCCGATCCTACTACCTAGCTGCTATTAGTCTTTGTACGTTAACACTATTGCATACTTGACTATGGCTTGCTTGTTGTAGTTTATCTTCCGCTACATATCAATTAGGTCATTTCTATTGTTTGTCTTCGAAACTTTCACGTTTTGAAGACTTTGATAAAAATCGTCTATTCACCCCCCCTCTAGTCGATAACTAGCACTTTCAACGTCCCCCTTCCGGACCGTGTCCGGATGGGCCTTCCTGAGTTTACCAATGCACCACTGAAGAAACGCCGCAGCCGGCGTCCGTGGAGCCCCCAGGAGGAAGATAGGAGAGAAGTCCTTTATCTGATGGGCAGGATAAAAACGGTTGCCAAATCTGGATTGACAATAATCGAGGTTATGTCAATATGCATAATGCGGGGGGTGCAGCCACTCCAATATCGAGGGCATCCCATGTGGCACTTTAATGGAGAGGACGATGCCACCCGCTGCGGTCGGAAAGGTCCGGACTCCGCTGCTACATCTTGAGCTTGCGTTGGTTTTCCTTGACGAGGAAAGGGTGATGCAGCAATAGTAGCGTTAGTATTTCCCTCAGTTTTTGAGAACCAAGGTATCAATCCAGTAGGAGGCTCCTCAAAAGTCCCACACACCTACACAAACAAACAAAGAACTCACAATCAATGCAATAAAGGGGTTGTCAATCCCTTCACGGCCACTTGCGAAAGTGAGGTCTGATAGAGATAGTATGATAAGGTAAATATATTTTTGGTATTTTATAATATAGATGCAAAAAGTAAAGATGCAAATAAAAGTAGATTGAAAGCTTATATGAAAAAAGATAGACCCGGGGGCCATAGGTTTCACTAGTGGCTTCTCTCAAGATAGCATAAGTATTACGGTGGGTGAACAAATTACTGTCGAGCAATTGATAGAAAAGCGAATAATTATGAGATTATCTAGGCATGATCATGTATATAGGCATCACGTCCGCGACAAGTAGACCAACTCCTACCTGCATCTACTACTATTACTCCACACATCGACTGCTATCCAGCATGCATCTAGAGTATTAACTTCATAAGAACAGAGTAACACATTAAGAAAGATGACATGAGGTACAGGGATAAACTCAAGCAATATGATATAAACCCCATCTTTTTATCCTCGATGGAAACAATACAATACGCGCCTTGCAACCCTTTCTGTCACTAGGTAAGGACACCGCAAGATTGAACCCAAATCTAAGCACTTCTGCCATGGCAAGAAAGATCAATCTTGTAGGCCAAACCAAACTAATAATTCGAAGAGACTTGCAAAGATAACTCAATCATACATACAAGAATTCAGAGAAGATTCAAATATTTCTCATAGATAAACTTGATCATAAACCCACAATTCATTGGATCTCGACAAACACACCGCAAAAAGAGTTTACATCGAATAGATCTCCACAAGAGAGGGGGAGAACATTGTATTGAGATCCAAAAAGAGAGAAGAAGCCATCTAGCTAATAATTATGGACCCGAAGGTTTGTGGTAAACTACTCACAACTCATCGGAGGGGCTATGGTATTGATGTAGAGGCCCTCCATGGTTGATTCCCCCTCCAGCGGAGCACCGACGAAGGCTCCAAGATCGGATCTCGTGGATACAGAAGGTTACGGCGGTGGAAATTGTTTTCGTTGGCTCCCTGGATGTTTTCGGGGTACGTAGGTATATATAGGAGGAAGAAGTATGTTGGTGGCCGCTCGTGGGGCCCAGGAGACAGGGGCGCGCCCAAGAGGGGTGGGCGTGCCCTCCTATCTCCTGGACACCTCGTTTGCTTCTTGACTTGCACTCCAAGTTCTCCGGATCACGTTCGTTCCAAAAATCACGCTCCCGAAGGTTTCATTCCATTTGGACTCCGTTTGATATTCCTTTTCTTCGAAATATTGGAATAGGCAAAAAAACAGCAATACGGGCTGGGCCTCCGGTTAGTAGGTTAGTCCCAAAAATGATATAAATATGTAAAATAAAGCCCATAAACATCCAAAAGGGGTAATATAATAGCATGGAACAATCAAAAATTATAGATACATTGGAGACGTATCATCCGCCACCGCCCTGGCGAAAATATTGTCCAATCTGTATAAAGGAGAAGAAGAGGAGTTTATCCGCATTAAGCCACGGGACGGATTTTCTATGTACAACCCCCCTAGCTGGGTGAGCTGCTATCTTTTACTCAACTCTATTCATTCCCACATTCTTTCATCTCAAATATTTACCTTGCTAATTCATAGAAGGAACTACGAAAAGCTGTGAGGGAGGTCCACAGCCCGTCTCCACAGCCAGAGGACCACAACTGGGCCCTCGACCCCGGACTTGAAGAAGATCTGGACATATTTGTGGCGCTCATTGACATGATGTTTTACCAGGCAAGCTATGACGGTGCCTTGGTGGCCATCATAGACGACTATCGTGGCCTACTCCCTGCATCATATGTAAGTAAAATTGGAGACCTAACTTCCGAGAAGGATCCCTTCTTTACGCCTTACCCACCGCACACGTATTGCACTTTATAGGGAAGGCCATCGGGGCACCGTGTCGAACTCGCGGCGACTCACCAACAAGGGGCACCCAAGCCGGGTAGGCTTAAAAGGAAGGCGGTCAGGACCGAGACGCCGTCACAGAGGTATGATTTAAAACATGCTCCGTGATTATTGTCTTTAAAATATAACAATGTCCATTGTCTCCTCGCAGAAAGAGTGCTCACCGGACTGTGTCCGGAGATCCTGCCGGCCACGCCTCCACCAGCTGGACTCCAGAACCGGCCTCAAGGATGGAGGCTAACGTGGGGACAACGCCGGACGGTCCTCCTACAGAGGATGCGGATAGAATATCCACTACAAATTCCAAAGTGGAGAGCGCTATGAATCACCGGCGTCGACGGGCCGTACTCCGCGACCCTAACTTCTATAAGGAGGTGTTCAATCCCTTCAACTCGGGAGACGCGTACATCCGAGATGCTCAAGATGGGCTTGCTAGAGCCACATACCAGTATTTAAAGGATATACGGGTAAGAAAAACAGATAATTATGTATATCAGTTGCCCCCGAGACATGAAACAGTTGGCACAACTGATTTAAGGATCATTGTATGAATAGGTTCTTACAGAGAAGAACACCCATTTGTCTCAAGAGCTGGAGGAGTGCAAAGCCCAGCTAAGGGTAAGAGTTGCCGGAATGGAGGAATCCAAGAAGGCCTCATCTGGTAATATTAGTCTTGATCAAAAAGAATGTAATTACGTGTAATAGTTAGTATTCGACATGCTTGCAAATCTAACAATAGATTCTGTAGACAATCCCGGAGTGGATCCGGAGATCGTACAAGAGGATGACCAACAAGCTGAACGATAGCTAGAGGCTGGTGAGCATGTGCTTACACATGTTAGGCGAGAGAAAAACAATCTCCAGGATGCCAATACCCGGCTGGGCGTTGAATTGGAAGATGTTCGTGCTCAGCTTGCTGACTCCGTGAAGGAGAATAGGAGGCTTCGACGCGGCATTTTAAGTATGTGCTCAAACGAACCTTTATACAGTTCGGCGAAGAAACGGGCTAACAGAGTTATGTCTGTAGGTATGCTGACAGGTCATCCTGAAGAGGAGATGCCCGGATCCGTAGGCGATCTTCTGCAAGAGCTTTCACAACTACACGAACAAGTCCGACAGGTGATGCAGGGTATTGGCCAGGCCTTGTGGCCGTCCGCCTCCCTGCCAGGATGCATGGGTGAGCTTGTAGAGATGCTCAAGGGAGCGCGGGACCGCTTCTGATTATGGAAGATATCGGCCTGCGGACAAGGTGCGAGCGAAGCCTGGGTCATGGTAAAAACTCGGTACACCAAGGTTGACCCGAATCACATCTCCCTGGTCGGACCTGGAGGGTCATATGGGAATGAGATTCCCGTTAGTCTGGTATATGACCAGGTAGGATTGGCCGCAAAGTATTCCCAACAGGATTGTAGGCTAGACAGCCTGTTGGATGGTATAGAAGAAGAATTTAGCCAGTCTAAGTGAATGTGTACATCAATTCACATATTTTGTTCCTAGCCAGATTGTAAATCATTTGTCATGGTGGACCTTTTCGCTTCAACCGCCGGACCAGACAGTCCGGAGTGTATCCGAATACCTGCCCAGTTATGTAAACCGGGGTACGCATGGAAACCAGGCGTAGGGGTCATAAGTGCTTGAACAGATAAGTACCCAACTAGCTATGTTATATTACATGGATAGTAAGAAATGTCTTCCAGAGAGAATAGTTCCATTAAGGGTTCCTTTCCCTGGGTATGCATGCATTAATGTGCATGTCAGAACTGCGAACACAGACGCTAGATATGAAACATCTGGGGTTTATATTGTAATAGGTAGGAAACATCTTTTGTTCACCAACCGAATATTCCCTTAAGAATGCTAGCTTTCGGCTTCACCCAGTCTGAGGTACACATCCGGTGGACCCGGCAGTAACGATCGTAGAGGTGCTCCCCTTATGCCCTAGCCGAACTAACGGGAACGTAGGGCATAAACACAGGAGCCAGGCAACCCAGCTTGGCCAAAACATAAGTCATATCAACGCATATAATGGAGAAGAAAAGGTACATATGGAAAAGTGACACATATGTAGTGGGCACGAAGCACGGAAGATAATTGTATTAAGCTTCTGTATAAGAAGGCCCCAGGTATAGTGAGCGTGCATAGCGCGTCAAGATTGTGTAGTCGAGTCACACATGAATATTTTTAGGGCCATAAAAAAAAAGAAAGAGGATATAATTAAAAAAGGGCGGAGGTAAGGAGACGAACACAGAGTTCAGCGCTAGGCATAGAATCTTCGGAGTCTGGCCGCGTTCTAAGGGTTTGGCTCGAGTAGATTATCTGATGCATCATGCAGGCTGTACGCTCCTCCGGTGAGAACTTTATAAATGATGAAGGGACCCTCCCACTTGGGCTTGAGCTTGTCCTTTTTTTCTCCGGTAGGCGTAGAACGAGTTCGCCAACATTATAAGTTTTGGCCCGTGCTTCTCTGCTTTTATACCTTCGAGCTTGTTGCTGATAGAATGCGAAACATGCTTTCCGTTCCTCCTCCAGGGCATCTAGACTGTCCTACCGATCAAGCTCAGCTTCTCTCTCTTCATACATGCGCACTCGAGGTGAGTCATGAATGATATCGCAAGGCAATACCGCCTCTGCGCCGTACACCATGAAGAATGGTGTGTATCTGGTAGTGCGCTTTGGCATGGTTCGCAGTCCCCATAGTATGGAGTCGAGCTCCTTGACCCAGTGCGTGTCTGATTCCTTCAAGGACCACACTAGTCTGGGTTTGATGCCGCTCATAATAAGACCATTTGCTCGTTCGACTTGACCGTTTGTTTGGGGGTGATAGACGGAGGCGTAATCGAGCTTAATGCCCATGTTGCGTCACCAAGCTTTCACCTTGTCGGCTATGAAGTTGGAGCCATTAACGGTGATGATGATGTGGGGGACACCGTAACGGTGTACAACCCCTGATATGAAGTCTATCACAGGTTTAGATTCGTCCGTTTTAACTGGTTTGGCCTCTATCCATTTGGTGAATTTATCCACCATGACCAATATGTATTTTTTCTTATGGCTTCCTCCTTTAAGGGGTCTGACCATATCGAGCCCCCAGACCGCAAAGGGCCAAGTTATGGGGATTGTTCAAAGGGCGGTAGGTGGCAAATGGCTTCGATTTGCAAAAAGCTGGCAACCGACGCAATATTGGATGAGGTCCTGTGCGTTTGCTCGAGCTGTCAGCCAGTAGAAACCTGTGCGGAAGGCCTTGCTTACAAGGGCCTGATCTGCGGCATGGTGCCGCCGAGTCCAGCATGAATTTCAGCCAAGAGTTGCCACCCTTCCTCCTCGGAGATGCACCTTTGGAGTACTCCGGTAGCGCTTTTCTTATAAATCTCTCCCTCGTGGACCTTGTAGGCTTTAGAGCGCCGCACAATGCAACGTGCCTCATTTTGGTCCTCGGGGAGTTCTTGCCTATTTAGGTAGGCTAAGAAGGGTTCTGTCCACGGGGCGATGACAGCCATGATGACGAGGGCCGAAGGTGTTATTTCGGTGGCGGAGCCTCCGATTATGTCAGTGTGTTCGTGATCTGGGGTTGTGGTCGGATCCTGACTAGTACTGCCAGTCTCCCCTTGCCACACCACGGATGGCTTGAACAGGCTTTCCAAGAAGATATTAGGTGTGACGGGATCGCGCTTAGCGCCGATGCGGACGAGGATATCCGCCGCTTGGTTGTTTTCTCTGACCACATGATGGAATTCGAGCCCCTCGAACCGAGCTGACATCTTGAGGACTGCATTGCGGTAAGCCGCCATTTTCGGGTCCTTGGCGTCAAAGTCTCCATTTATTTGAGATATTGCGAGGTTCGAATCCCCATGCACTTCTAGGCGTTGAATGCCCATGGAGACTGCCATCCGAAGACCATGCAACAGATCCTCGTATTCGGCTGCATTGTTGGAGTATGTGTATAATATTTGGAGTTATTGGACTGTATCTCCGGTGGGGGATGTCAGGACAACGCCCGCTCGCAAACCAGCTAGCATCTTAGAGCCGTCAAAGTGCATGATCCAATTGGAGTATGCGTCGTACTCTTTAGGGACTTCGGCTTCTGTCCATTCGGCGACGATGTCAGCCAGTACTTGCGACTTAATGGATCGCCGTGGTTTATATATGATGTCAAACGGGAGGATCTCGATGGCCCACTTAGCAATCCGGCCCATGGCATTGTGGTTACTTATTATATCGTTGAGTGGTACTTCGGAGGCCATCGTGATTGAACACTCTTGAAAGTAGTGTCGTAGTTTCTGGGATGCCATGAAGACCGCGTATGCTATCTTTTGATAATGTGGGTACCGTGACTTGCATGGTGTGAGGACAGTGGATACGTAGTATACCGGCTTTTGAAGCGTGAACTTATGTCCATCCTCCTCTCGTTCGACGACGAGAACTGCGCTTACAACTTGGTGCATTGTAGCTATATATAACAACATGGGTTCGCTGATGTTTGGTGCGGCCAGGATTAGATTGCTGGCCAAGAGGGCCTTTGTTTCTTCCAGTCCGGCCGTAGCCGCATCCGTCCACTCGAAGTGTTCGGTGCGTCGAAGAAGGCGATAGAGAGGTAGTGCCTTTTCTCCCAATCGGGAGATAAAGCGGCTTAAGGCAGCCACGCATCCAGTTAATTTCTGGATTTGCTTGAGGTCTCTTCGTGTAGCCAACTGTGAGAAAGCTCAGATTTTAGCCGGATCTGCTTCAATTCCTCTATTGGAAACGATGAAGCCCAGGAGCTTTCCGGCAGGAACACTAAAAATGTTTTTTTTCGGATTAAGCTTGATGTCATATGTTTGGAGATTGTCGAACGTAAGCCTGAGGTCATTTATTAAAGATTTGACGTGTCTGGTCTTGATGATCACGTCGTCTATGTATGCCTCAACTATTTTGCCAATTTGTTTTTCCAGGCATGTCCGAATCATGCGTTGATAGGTTCCACTGGCATTTTTGATCCCGAAAGGCATGGTGTTGAAACAGAAGGGGCTGTATGGAGTGATGAATGCTGTTGCGGCTTGATCGGACTCCGCCATCTTGATTTGATGGTATCCAGAGTATGCATCGAGGAAGCACAATGAGTCGTGTTCTGCGGTAGCATCGATGATTTGATCGATGCGGGGGCGAGGGAAGGGATCCTTGGGGCAAGCCTTATTGAGGTCCTTGAAATCGACACGTAGGCGCCAGGATTTGTCCTTCTTTGGTACCATCACCAGGTTTGCTAGCCAGTCCGGGTGTTTTATTTCTCTGATGAATCTAGCTTCGAGTAACTTGGCTAGCTCCTCTCCCATGGCTTGTCGTTAAGGTTCCGAAAAGCGCCGAAGAGTCTTCTTGACCGGCTTCTATCCCTTAAGTATGTTTAGGCTATGCTCGGCCAGCCTGCGTGAGATACCTGGCATGTCTGAAGGGTGCCAGGCGAAGATGTCCCAATTCTTGCGCAAGAACGCCCGCAATGCAGCGTCTATTGTGGGGTTCAGCTGTGCCCCGATGGATGCTGTTTTTGTTGAGTCCATTGGGTGGACTTGGAATTTGACTATTTCGTCCGCTGGTTTGAAAGAGGTGGACTTGGATCATTTGTCGAGTATCACGTCGTCCCTGTCCATTGTGGAGCGCATCACAGTTAGTTCTTCGGCCACGAGGGCTTCGGATAATGCCTCAAGGGCCAGGGCGGTGGTTTTATTTTCAGCGCGGAGTGCTACGTCCGGATCACTAGCTAGAGTTATGATTCCATTGGGCCCGGGCATCTTGAGCTTCATGTACCCGTAATGGGGTATACCTTGGAAGCTCGTGAATGCATCCCGCCCTAAAAGGGTGTGGTATCCACTACTGAACGGAGCCACTTGGAATGTTATTTCTTCAGACCTGTAATTCTCTGGCGTGCCGAATACCACATTTAGTGTGATTTTTCCCGCACATCGTGCCTCCCAACTAGGGATAATTGCTCTGAAGGTCGTGCTGCTTTGCTCAATGCGGCTCTTGTCTATTTCCATTTTGTTGAGAGTTTCCTTGTAGATGAGGTTTAATCCGCTGCCACCATCCATGAGTACTTTAGTAAGCCAGAAACCGTCCACAATTGGACTAAGGACCAAAGCGGCTGGTGCTCGGACTGTTCGGAATTGAGGTTCGTCACTGGCATTGAAGGTTATGGCCGTGTCGTTCCATGGATTTATTGCTGCAACATGGCAGACTTCGGCGAGGCTGCGTTGTGCTCTCTTGCGCCTGTTATTTGAGGCGAAAGTCTCAAACACTGTCAATACTGTATCGTTGTTTTCTATGGGATGATGCTCTGCAGTATCGTTAGTGAGGAGATCCTCGCTGCTTTTGGCCACCTGCCGAAGTATCCAACATGCTCTAAGGCTGTGTGTTGGTATGGTATCCGATGTGGTGTGAATTTTGCATGTCCCATTGAGCCATCCCTCCAATATGTTTCCACACCCTGTAGTGGGCTTTGGTTTCTTTGTAATTTAATCGGGTGACTTGCGAGAGTGCACCCTTTTAGTTCGGACGAGGGGTTTAGTGAGAGCCGGAGGATCCCATAATTTTGCTTGGGTTTTCCAAGAGCTTTCCATCTCACAGTACTTTTATACTATGGTCGCCAACTAAGCAAAGTGTGTTATGTCACGGCAACTTATGGCGTTGAGGATTCCCTTGTCCGTGCAATTTTTTAAAAAGAATGAGATTGCATCTTCCTCACGACAGTCTTTGACCTTGCTCATTACAAGGAGGAATCTGGCCCAAAAGTGATGTACTGTCTCTTGGGATTCTTGTCTAATGTGGGAGAGAACGCTTGTATCTGGGTGGGTGGGTAGATTTAAGTCCGAACCCTGACCCGATCTGAGCCCCAGGGGCAAAGGAGCTTCCGAACTTGGTCGTTCGGGTTCCGGGATGTTTCCCAATTTTTCTGGCCCGCTGTCCGATTCTAAGTTCGGAGCTTGGGTCATGTCCTCCCACAGACGGGTACCCGGCTCGGAGAGGTCGGGAATCCGGACATAGTTCATCCTCAAAATAGAGGAAGATTCGCTGCATTGCTCCTCCACCACCGCTATCAGATGGGTGACCGGCGGAGAGTTAATCTCTCTTTGGTCGGGTTTATGCCCGATCCGATCATAGTCCGTAGCGAGTCCCAAGGCGGCGATGAGATCCAAGAGCTCGTTCAAGCACGATAGCTCCATTGGATCCATCTGCTCGGTGTATTCCGAGCTGACGTGGAGGCTGTTTTTGATGACCCGAGAAGTCATCGTCGGTGCAGCGGCCGAAAAGGCGGTCATGATTAAGCCGCCTAGTCGGAGGGTTTGGCCTAAAGCCAAGGCTCCCCCAGAGGTGATGTTGTCCTTGATAAAAAGGCTAGCCATCAAACCTTTTTCGATGTCACAGTGGAACTCTAAATGAAAGCACCAATGTCGGTGTAAAAACCAGCGGATCTCGGGTAGGGGGTCCCGAACTGTGTGTCTAAGGCTAATGGTAACAGGAGGCGGGGGACACAATGTTTACCTAGGTTCAGGCCCTCTCTATGGAGGTAATACCCTACTTCTTGCTTGATTGATCTTGATGATATGAGTATTACAAGAGTTGATTGATGTCTACTACACAACCTTCTTCTTGTAGACGTTGTTGGGCCTGCAAGTGCACAGGTTTGTAGGACAGTAGCAAGTTTCCCTCAAGTGGATGACCTAAGGTTTATCAATCCGTGGGAGGCGTAGGATGAAGATGGTCTCTCTCAAACAACCTTGCAACCAAATAACAAAAAGTCTATTGTGTCCCCAACACACCCAATACAATGGTAAATTGTATAGGTGCACTAGTTCGGCGAAGAGATGGTGATACAAGTGCAATATGGATGGTAGATATAGGTTTTTGTAATCTGAAATAGTAAAAACAGCAAGGTAACTAACGGTAAAAGTGAGCGTAAACGGTATTGCAATGATAGGAAACAAGGCCCGGGGTTCATACTTTCACTAGTGCAAGTTCTCTCAACAATAATAACATAGATAGATAATATAACAAGCCCTCGACATGCAACAAAGAGTCACTCCGAAGCCACTAATAGTGGAGAACAAATGTAGAGATTATGGTAGGGTACGAAACCACCTCAAAGTTATTCTTTCGGATCAATCTATAAAAGAGTTCGTACTAGAATAACACCTTAAGACACAAATCAACCAAAACCCTAATGTCAGCTAGATACTCCATTGTCACCTCAAATATCCGTGGGCATGATTATATGATATGCATCATACAATCTCAGATTCATCCAACCAACATAAAAGTACTTCAAAGAGTGCCCCAAAGTTTCTACCGGAGAGTCAAGAACGTGTGCCAACCCCTATGCATATGTTCCCAATGTCACAAAACCCGCAAGTTGATCACCAAGACATACATCAAGTGTTCTCATAAAGACACAATCCGATAAGATCACATCAAAGGGGAAACTCAATTCATCACAAGAGAGTAGAAGGGGAGAAACATCATAAGATCCAACTACAATAGCAAAGCTCGGGATACATCAAGATCGTGCCATAGAGGGAACACGAGAGAAAACACGAGAGAGAGAGAGATCAAACACATAGCTACTGGTACATACCCTCAGCCCCGAGGGTGAACTACTCCCTCCTCGTCATGGATAGCGTCGGGATGATGAAGATGGCCACCGGTGATGGGATCCCCCTCCGGCAGGGTGTCGGAACGGGCTCCCGAGAGGTTTTTGGTGGCTACAGAGGCTTGCGGCGGTGGAACTCCCGATCTATCTTCTGTTCTGGAAGTTTTATGGTTCCGAGAGTATATATGGGTGCAGGGGTACGTCGGTGGAGCTACGAGGGCCCCAC